>NW_020884885.1:3365330-3388333 GCF_003945725.1 Corapipo altera | reverse complement strand
CACCGGTGTCCATGGGTGCCCCGCGGCCGGCGGGAGGTGAAGTGTGCCAGTGACACTCGCCCGTAGTATGGATGCGGTTTCAATCTGCACATGCTCGCTCCCGACAGCCAGCCTGCCCCGCCACCTTCCCTTAACTCTTTCCGCACTGCCTCGCACTGCCTCCCCCGCGCCGCCGCGCTGGCCCCGCGCCCGCCAGCCGGGGTGCAGCTGGTCCTCTCGGTCCGAAGGCCCGGGGCCCCTCCTGAGGACAGTGGGGGGAGAGAGCCCGAACACGGCAGGGACCCACGGGAGGGACCCGTCCCCCCGAGAGAACTGGACCCTGTCGGTGTGTGCTCGGGTGTGCGTCGGGAACACCCTGCCCAAAAAGCTCCCCAAACGCATGAAGTGTTTGCTGTGGCTGGGGACACGATGTGGCACAGCGCTCCTTGACTGGTGAGCCTGCGGTACCGGTTCTTCATATACGTACTCCTCTAAAGAAATCCGGAACAAAAAAGCAAATAACTGCCGCACTCCACCTCCACCCTTTTTAGCTGAGGGATGTAACCCCCACGCGCCTGTTGTTAGATCTGGACGCCGACAGGACATCCCTGCAGTGAAGCAAATCAAATATAGGCATCAAAGGAAGTATTTGTCTGCAGCTTCACTATTAAAATAGTGAAACGTAATCTCAGCAAAATGTGTTTTTCCTCCCAGAAGGACCTCTTAGATTCAGAAAATTGCCCGAGGAAGAGGATTGAGAAAATAAAGCATAAGCAGTAAAAATAAACTAAAATCCCTTCTCTGGCTACATTAACTCTTAGGCAGCACAAGAACACAAGAAAAAAAGTGGCTTTCTTTGGCATTAGTAATCAGGAGATTGCCGTCCTGAACCACGGTTTGCAAGCAAACCAATGACTCCTCTGTACCTCTGGCTTCCCTCTGAAAAAATGGAAGTAACAGCAGCTCTCTGCAGTGAGGAGTAGCTGGCTAGTGCCTCTCAAGTGCCCTATAGTCTTCAGACAGAAGTGAGAGAGGTTTTTATTTCTGTTCCTTTACAGAGAGAGAAATTAACATATCCTGGGTTAAAATGGTAACCTGGAGTGATACCAACTCAGAAATGGCAATTGATCCGGAGCCCAGAGACCCATCTTTAACCAGCATCCTGCTTTTTCTAAAGAGCTACTGACTTTGGGCTCTTCTCTGGTCTTCCCAGGGCCCTGATGCAGTCCACATTTTCTTTCTCGCAGGCACAAGGATTCCTGGTTCTCTCTTGCTTTCTGTAGTACCAGAAATGATGAGCTAATGTTTTTAGCAGAATAAGGATGTTTTTATGACCTCTGTTTAATGACTCAGCATTTGTGATATCAATAATAAATGGTCCAAATGATGAGGCAACATCGGATCTGTACAGGCTCCAAGGCAATTATAATGAAGTATTCTCAAGATGTCTGGCCGCAGTGACTCTGTCAAAGGTAGATATTCTCTTGAGAGGCTGCTCCTTCAGCCCCAGAACGGCAGGGCCAGCAGACGCTGCACACTCAAAGCCTGCCGCGGCTGTGCATAGCTCTGCATAACCCGGGAGCGCCCGGGCTGCTGTCTGGCGTTCCCTCCGCACTTGCCTGGGGAGCTCTGGGTACAAACCTCTGTAGCTGCTCCGAGGATGCCACAATGCAGCAAACCAGCCTGTCACCAAGTCACCTGATTGCACAATCTCACTGTGACAGCTGGAGATTCAAAAAGATGGAGCATTTTAAAGGGGAAATGGAGAATAATACACAGCTAGCCCTACCTCAGCAACCGAGCTGTGCAAGCTAGGGCAGCACTGCATGTGCTGGTGACCTCAAGCTGGATGAAAAAAAAAACAACACAATTACGTTATATAAATTTCAACAGAGCTGAGAAGGAAAATGTTAAGATAGCTAAGGCATCTTTGATGTTCTAAGAAGCACCTTTAAAATACCATATCAGTATAGGCAGTTAGAGAAGACAGCAGCCTGATGCAGTGCTTATGTATTTATTGTGAAATAGCATCCATTAGAATGCACTGAGGACTGTGCTAGAGTTATAGTCAAGGGAGAGCATGAGAGAGATCATTTCACAGTATGAGACAACATCAACGTTTCACAGCATGAGAGGAGAGAATGCTTTACAAGGAGCAGAGAAAAGGTCAGAGAGGAAGAAGACAGCTAAGAGATACTCACCTACGAGAAGAAGAAATCAACAACCAAAGATGGACTGGAAAAAATCAGAACCTTGTCTAGGGAATACACAAATCTGTATTCTCCTGTCTAGTCACAGCATGCAGAGAGAGGAAGGAGGAGGTAAGGAGAAAGGAGAGGGCTCCCAGAATGAGAAAGGAGGAAGGACGAGGCAGCGAGGCAGGGTGAGGGGAATGAAGACAAACACTGTACTGTGCTGAGGGGACAGACAGGAGGGAGAAATGCTAGAGTGAGCACCTGGTAGTGGTGTTGTACATCTGAGAGCTTGTTCAACTCTCCCCAGCTACAGTAGCTGCTCCAGCCTTGTTTCTTTCAGCCTGATCTAGTAATGGGAGAGAAAAGAAAAATTAAGTTGAGATTGTAATACAGTGAAAATGGGAGTAGGATGATACCTGGGGACAAAGGAGAGACAATTTCTAGAAGTGCCCTTTTGTCAGGCATTCACCAGGAGGCTTGAGTTCTCCAAGGCCTAGTGCTGGGAGAGAGCACCATTCTCTGCAGGGTATCCAGGCTCGTGCACAGAAAACTGGCTCCAAGATGAAAAGAGTTTGTGGTGACTTAAGTATGCTCTAGCCTCTCTGCAGCCACTTTTGAACAGGCACAGGAGATGCAGCTGATCTTATCAATGGTCTCATAATTCCTTCATGTGTGTGTTACCTTTTTCTGAAATAACAGAGATCATATGTAACACCTGATCTAGGTCCTCTATATGTGTGCCCCAAACCAACTCAGATGTCCCTGCACCAGCCTGGCTGGTTCTGGAAGGATTTCTCCATTTGGGTCCAGCATAACACCTGACTGTATAGAAACATCTTGGAAAGTAGCATAATCATATTTTTTTTCTGCTTTACTCTTGTATCTGGGCACACTAAGGAGTGCAGTGCAGCAGTACCCAAGCTAGTTCCTCACTTATCCATTTTTGTGTTTTATTTGTGGCATATTCTTACACAGAAAATAAAGTTACTTAGATCTTCAGGAATGCTTTAATGTGGTCATTACACTGGTATCTGAGTACAACACAAGTATCGCTGCCACTGTAGTCATTCCCAGTGAGGTAAGATCTCACTCTGCAGACTGGGCTTTGAAGTTCAGGCATATTTCAGTTAAAAGGAATCCTAAATTTTAGATTCATAGCATCTCTCTTTCCCCAGAGAATTTAGTTTTATATGGCTCCTTATATTTAAATTCCAGTTGTGGATGCTCATCCCTTCTGTAAATTCAGTCCCTGTCTAGAAAAAGGAGCACCTGGAAATTAATCTTACCTATTTAGTTCAAGTGGCTTGTCTGACACTGCTTAGGAACTAATAAGGAATTGGATTCATCTTTCCAGAGCAGGGTTTAACTATCTGGCTTATTAAGTCATCCTTAGCCTAATTTCATGACTCACTTTCTACATGCTAACAGGTTCTGTAACAAATGAAATGGGAATCTCACCCTATAACACTCCTCGCTCTCTACCCAGGCCTGATTCAGTATGACTTAGGCCAGCCAGTGCACTGAAGGAAACACTTTCATGAAAAACTTCATCACAATTGTTTAAAACCTCTCAAGCTGGAGTCAGGATTTTTCCCTCCTTGGGGAAGTTTGGCTCTTTCTTTCCTCTTTGCCTGAGGAGGCCTCTCCTTGGGTATATAGAATAGAGAGGAGATGCTGTGTGTTTATTTAATAGCCCCACACCCACACAGATGTACAACCAAAACATGGGCTTCTCTGACAGGAAACTAAGGAACAAAGAGCAATCTTGAGGCTTGCAAGGAAATCAAAGAAGGAACTAATTTTTTTTTTTCTGAGGGGACCCCAGTCACTGTGGTGACAAATGTTAGTCAAATCCACAGAGTAGGAAGTGGATTTTGAAGAACACCAAAAATCACGTGCTGTCTCAGATCAGCTTGCATAGGTCTTCATGCAATAGCATGGAAATTGCTTCCTTTGTCTCTTTTTGCTTTTGGTGCTGGTTGTAAAAAATACAAGCCGTGGATTTTCACTGCCTTCACTCATCTGGTGAGTTTATTGGCGAAAACATGAAGGAAATTTTCAAACATGATTCTTTCAAGCTGCAGTAGGTTCCCTAGTCTGATGGTTCCTTTCCTCCTCTTTCTTTTGTATGTATCAGGCACTTGGGTTCTTTCTGTGGCTTCAGACACTAGTGCCATATTCATCACTCCTGAAAAAGCACAATAAGAGGCAGGAGTTAAGTCCACAAAGGTTCTTGACTTGTCTCTGCCCAAAACTGAAGATGTTTAAACATTTGTTTGTTTAACCATGTGTGTGGCAGTCTCTGCCAGTAAGGTGCTGTTCTTGGGATCAACCTCAAGATATTAAAGCCTAGGTAGCAATCCACAAGGAGCCCAGAGCTATTTTTGAAAACTCTGGCCTTTCTCTCTAGGATTGCTGAAATCATTCCCTTACTCAGAACATTTTCTTTCCTCTAGATATAGATTATAATAGTAAAGTTTGCTTGAGTATTTAGTTCTGCTTTCCTTCAAGGCATTTTTCTGTAATGGATACCTGCCATGCCTTATGGGTTGGTGAGAGCCTGGCTCCAAAATAAAACACTGCAGACAGGAAACTTTTACTCCTAACAGATATGACTGAAGTGCCATGCAGCAAAGCATGGCAGCATCTTTTACCGTCACAGTACCCTGTTTAGGAAAGCCCTCTCCAGGGCTGCTCTGTTCAAGGTATCCATGGGAAAGAATATTAGTAAGACATTATTTTATAGACACTGTCAAAGCTGTTATTCAGGGATCACCTCTTTGGACTGATGGAAAAATTGCTCAGCAGAGTTTTAGTGTCCTCCACTGCCTTCTGCCATCTTTGCCTCCATGTGGATTAGGTTCCAGAAAGGTCCTTCAGAACAGAGCAGCCTAAAACTTCTAGAACAAGCAGCAGGCAAGATTTACCTGAGATATGACTGATGTCTGGCTAAGTAAGCATGTGTTTGCTTGAATTTTTAATGAAAATAAATAGAAGAATCCCTCATGGTTTCTATTCTGGATTCAGGGGCAGAAGAAAAGCAAATACTATATATGTAGAAATTACAAATCCCAAAGCGTTTGGAGGTAACTCTGTTTCTGTTATTTTGCCACGTTTAACAAAATGCAAACATAGTTTTGGGGAGAGACAAGCCACTTTACAAACCTGCACCTGTGCGGTCCAACTTGATCCAATAATCTGTTTTGGGGAGATGTGTTTCCCATTAAGAATGCCAGGAGATGGGAGGTTTGGGTTTGGGTTGTGTTCACAGACATGCTTCAGGCCTTCTCAATGTCCTCAAGTTCACCTCTCTATTTTCCTGTTTGCCCAGCTGTGAAAGAGGAAAGACATTTCCTTTGCTAGAAGGCTTTGAGACAAGCCAATGGAAAACAGGATAAACAAAGAGGTGTTATATTTGAAGAGTTTCTAGAATGTCAAACAACCCGATGCTAGCACTTCACTGACACATCTTGTAACTCTGAGCCAGCCAAGAAACTGAGACAGAGAATAGAGAAGGCACATGGTTTACCTAAAGTGCTTTTGAATGTCATTGCCAGAGATGGGATAATTATAATAAATAATTTTATTTCATACAATATCTCTGTTACATATTATACTGCAAAATATAACTGAGAGACTAAATATTTCTAAACCTGTTTTTTATTTACACAACACGACGTGCAAAGTGATCTGATTAACAGTAAACTGACAAGTGTCTGCTCCAAGTCACAATACAGTTCTCAAACATCAGTCAAGTAGTGATAATAAATCAGAGAGAGGAGGGGAATGGGTAAGAGGAAGTGATAGAAAAGACAAGGTTACAATATAAAAAAGAGGATAAATGAAGAAGGTTGAGAGAAATTACATAATATGAAGGAAATTGAAAAAGCGTTCCTCTGAGATTTGAAATTATTGGAGAGTGGATGTGTCAAAGGAATTTATAAAAGTGATTCAGAGCTAAAAATCATGGTTCAACTCTCTACTTTCATTTTTCAAATATCCACAATGAGCTGCTCAAGAACATTCCACAGGCCAGGAGCTTTTTGAATAACAAAAACATCTGAGATTAACAAAAAACATTCACAAACAGTGCTGAAGCACCAAGAGTGGTGGCTGAATCTGTCAGATAGGCTGTCTACTGTAAATGCAAGTTATCTACCCTGCTTTCTCCATTCACTAAATTTTCCTGTCTCATTAGTGATGACATTCTTGAGTTCCCTTCTTTAACTGCTGTTCTGAAATGCTGCACACTGTGACTATCACCCATGCTTTGCACTAGAGCCATGGAGGCCTCTAAAGTGCTTTGGGGTTATATAGAATGAAAGTTCCCATAGGCTTGCTTCTTAAAAGCATTTAGAGACCCAAATATAGAGGTTGCTACTAGAGGGTTTACCAAGATAAATTAGCAACAATTCATGCCTCTTTGTTTTGGTGATCCAAACATCGAATGTCACTTCGGCAATGGAGGTTCCAATATTCAAACACTGAAATAATGTCAAAAACATTGTCTTCTCTGGCAATCTTTCTGGGTTATTTTTTTCACTTTTTTGAGTAAGCACTTAGTTTTAGCATGCCTGCTTTCAGTCATGTCTTCAAAAAATACTTTGGCTATTTTTGTTAATACAATGTGTGCATGAGGCCAGGTTACTTACTTATTATAGGTGCATGTCACAGCCAAAGAGAGAAGTTTCTAGACAAAGGAACAAAGAAGGGGAAAGGAAGTCACCTGGTAACTTATATTTCCAGTGTATTATGCCAATTTCCAATTGGTAAAGTGACCACATGCTGGAATGTCTAAAGAGAGAGAAAATCAATCATGGACTTTTACAGTCCTCCAGTTTCCTTTATTAGTTATCTTGGCAACCTTAATTCATTTTGTTATCATTAAATGGTAGTACTTAAAGGGCAGAACAGAGAGAAAGTTGTATGTTTAGCTTATTGATATAATCATAATAATTTATAAATATATATCTCTCCTACAGCATAATGGAATCTCAGATATTACTATCACCTAGAATGACCTCTTAGATATCATAGACCATTAATTTTCATGGACATATTCCAGTATCAAAAGCTACAACTCATGCTTGACAATTTGCAGTTGGCTGTAGGACAATAAAAAATGTCTTCATTTCAGTGAAGACATAAGTAGACAAAGAATTCACCACATTAGCCTGCTCTAGTAGTTAATAATTTTCTGTATCTCATTCTTCACTCGAATTTGTCTGGCTTAATAATTCCTCCACTCAGTCCTCAGTATGACTTAGTCTGCTCAGAGCCCTTTCCTGCTAGTATTTTATGCCTCCAACAGTACCAATTCATTAATCAAGCTATAAATCAAGTAATCTCCTTTTCAGTAAGTCAGACAGGTTGAGGACTGTAAGGTTTCTAAAATAAGGCACTTTCTTTAGATCTTGAATAATTACCAAGCTTCTTTTGCACCTTCCCCAGCTTTTCAACAATCTTTGAAAATAAATATCCTGCATATGATTAGTCTCATGAGTACCACAAAGGGAAGAAAAGCAACTTGGTACTTCTACCCACAATTCCCATGTTTATGTATTCAAGGATGGTATTTCACCCTTTTTACCACAGTATCTCATTGGAGTGAAAATGCTCCATACTCTGATGACCCTGATCCTTTTCAGAGTGCTGTTTTCCAAGGTAGAGTTTCTGATTACACATCTGCTAATCTCCTATCTGTTTCCCACATGCATTCTCACATGCATAACTTTGCATTTGGCTGGAGTAAAAGGCTTTTTGCTTGAACATGTCTGATCTGCTAGGTGATACAGCCTGCCCTATATAAATGCTCATCATTGCCATTCCACCAGGCTTTCTAATACCTGTATATTTTATCAGCAGTGAGTTTCTATTTACTTCTAGGGCAATGTTGGAAATGCTGGATAGTACTGAACCTAATACATGGCTTTTGCAAAGCACAGGTGACATGGCTTTATTCTGTTCCATGTCCAGCAGACAAACTTGCCTGGACTGTTTTCCCTGTGCTTCAACCCTCCTGTGTCCTCTGTTTTTCTCTGAGAATGGGAGCCATTCAGATACAAATGTGCAGTGTTGCTCCTGATCCTGATTCAGTGACAAAACATTTTAAGAAATAAAATCAAGCAGAATTCACAACCCATACATGTCCAATGAGGACTCTCTGTTGGTTACCATGTTATTTATTTATGGAACTGCATAAGGTAGGGCTAGAAAAACCTTTAAAAGCAACTCTAATCATCTTCCTGCTCATGGCAGGATGCTTAAATTATTCTTTTGTTTGGTTGGTTGGTTGGTTTGTTGGTTGTTTTTTTGTTTTTTCAAGATTATTTTGAGGCTGGGAAGTACATATCTGCATTTTCTTATTCTTCGTCAAAGAATTCTCTTTCGGTTGATTTTTTTTTCCATGAACTGCCATTAGCCTTGCTGGTGCACATCTACTGTGATTGTTGACTCTGCCGTTTTTTTAATATTGCCATAGGACAGACACTGCTTTAGTATTCTGCTATTTTCTTGCTATTAGAGGATTTATGAAATATCAATATCAACAGGCTAGAGAATCAGTTAAATAAGCTCTATTAGTATTCCCATGTAAGCCATCCAGCCCCGCTAATTTTAAAATATTTACCCCCAGTACATACTTTACATTCCTCCTGGTCACTGATAGAGTGGAAAATTTTTCATCAGCCTATGTGATATAAATTCATCATCTTTCTTCTTTTCAAATGTACAGTTGAAATATGTCTGGAATATTTGCCTTTTCTGCAACATTATAATTTCATCATCTGCATCAAGTAGCAGCATGTACCCTTGTTAAGACTTCTGTTGTTCTTAATATACTCTTAACTGATTTTAGTACCTTAAGGCCTGCCAGCTGATGATTTTCCTTTGCTGTCATTTTTGTCTATTTTTATATTATATAACTTCTAATTTATATTGATTGCTAAATATTTTCCATTTAACCATTTGCTATGCAGGCTTTTTATTTTCTAACCATGCCTTCACTTCATACATTGATCCATGATGGCATTTTAAACAATATTGTTCTCTGTTATGCTTACAAAATTGGGACCTTTTTAAAATCCAGTGACTCTTAAACAGCTTTTGGTTATCTGCTGTGTTTTTCAACCTGAGTTTTTATTCCTCAGCTTTGATGTGTTTTGTCCTGTTCTCTAATCTGATTCAGTGGTCTCTGAGAGACTCTTCTTCCACAATAGTATCTTCTGTTTTGTTATTATTTAGTGCATTAAGCCATTATGCACATCAAATCACCTGTGGGTCTGAGTTACTAATAATTCCAAAATACTCAAAGGTTGTACTACTTAAGAGAGAGCATATCCCCTTTATGCTCTCTCCTTCTTGTACTCCTCTTTTACTTACTTCCTCAGTGTAGATAAACTAAACCAAAAAATTTTACTGTATAAATTATTACAGCAGTTTTCAGAATGCTGGTTCAATTAATTTTCTTCTTAACAATGAATATATGAATGTCTTTCTTCTTAAGAATTAACATCAATTAATATTCTTCTTAACAATGAATATATGAGTTATACAACAGTTTCACTACAAGCAGAGTCCTTTTGCAGTGTTCATTGAATATATTAGCTGATATTTCACTGTTATCTTATTTTTATGTCACTTTCTGAATGCATTACTTAGGAATATTTTTCCCATTCAACCAGATAGTCTCAGGCCCAGAGAAGTATGAAGTTCATCGCACAGGACTGAAGATAATATCCAGAAACCTGGACAAGCAGCCACCTAATCTCATCATCTATTTCAGCTGCCATATGCATGTATATGATGAAGAATACACAAAAGTGATACGCAGGGAGTTTACTGCACTATTTTAAAAAGTAGCTTTTTCCTTTCATTCCTTTGCTTTCAGATCTTGTCACTGTGCTGGTAGCAGTCCCACAATAAGCACTTGATCCTAACAAATGTCAACATGTCAGGTGGGGTAGGAGTCAAATGGTCCCAAATCTCTTTGATTAGTAAGAAAAGTCACATGATAAAGACCATCTCTCTCCACAGATATGCTAAATAAATAATTAATTCATCAAATATTCATCTGTATCTTATACAGCAAAGCTCCCCATTGATAGCATAGAGTGCATAGGGAAGGCCATGATATTGTCTAAAAAGTAAATTTTCATTTTGGAAAGTTATTAAGAAGACTTTTTGTGCAAAATTTAATGAGATTAAGTAAATACATAGTCCTGTAGAATATTTGGTTCATAATGTGTCCAAAAGAAATGAGACTTTCTGTCATATTGTAATCTGCAATTATCAGATATGACACTGACTATGAATGCTACCTTAACAATATTCAGTCCAGTGATCTTTAAACCCATAATTTATAGGACTTTCTATATTAGAAGAGACCAGAAATGATGCTCCAGATACCAAATAATCCTAGTCATCCTGCAAAACTTCCAGTTACAACTAGTATAACTGATGTTGATAATGAGAAATCAACCTCAGAAATATAAGCACAGAACCAGATCAAGTGAGCTGAACATGAGCAAAGGTCCTGATGTACCTTTGAGGTCCCCAGCTGTGAAAATCATCTGCACAATTAATTGTGACTCTTCATCTATGGACCGATCCAGTTGTTAACAGTACTGCTGTAATTCCCTACTTACTCAGTCGTGAGAACTGGACACTTCTGGATGATGATGCACTCCATCCTAAAGAGAGTAAACAAGTTCCTCTATCCCCACTGTTGATAGATGGAGCCAGATGAGTAGTTCAGGCCCATTTCTTGGCTCCTGGGTAGCTGATGTCAGTCAAAATAATCCCAAACTGACAGTCAAACTAGGTACATTCTGTTTCATAACATCTTGATTGACTACATGGGACAGGTCCTAAACTGGTCAAATGAGAATCAGAAAGAAGCCCAAATTAGGCTCTGATGCATAAGTAAATCTCACTCTCATAATTTGACCTCTGTCACACCTAGGCCATTAAATGCTTTCAGAAGTTTGTCTCATAGTTGTCTTTGCAAATGGGAACTAAATGTCCTCTTTTACATCCTTCCAAAGGAAAAATAGAAGCTAAGAGAGGAGTAATTTGAGAGTAGAAGTGTCAGGACTGAATTTTACTTTTTCAGAAAAAAAATCCATAGTTGCTTTTTGGTTCAAAGCCATTTTAAATTTTGTTGTAACATTGGGCATGCTATTAGGCAGAAATATTCTATCATACTTTAACACAGCCAAAGATGATATCAGCTTATAAAATCCATTTGGAGTCAGCTACATTATCAGTAAGCTTTTTTCTTAAGGGATATCTATCCTAATACAAGCAATTAAGGATTCTTTATTAGCCAGTCTCAGAGGTATAGACTTCACCATCAATTGATGTTCTTCTCAGCCCCCTGATAAGACCAAAGGACAAAGAAATAGTACATCTTCCCCAAATAAGCTGTTTCTCTAGCATAATTCGAGATGTGAGCCAGCACTACTAACTGTATCGCAGTGGCTATAAAACATTTATGTGCTCATAATTCTGTGAACATTTAGCTGTTACTTGCAAACCTCACTGCACTACAAATAAAACTTAGATAAACTAGGAAACCACAGGCCCCGCTTCTTTTTCCTCACGCTAAAACAGGTCTATTACCTTTCTGCCAATTTTTACATTTCCTATATTCTCACTGCCCTTGCCTCATGATCAGGATAGGGAAAAATGACCGAAGCTCATTACCAGGTGAGCATCTCAGCAGTCAAGACCTTCTGGCAAAGCAACTTCACTAGACTTGTGCTAATTATCTTTTTTTAAGGCATTTTTGGCACGTCTGTACAATGCCTTCTGGATGTCCCGAGAAGGTATGTTTACAGAATTAAACTTAAAAATGTCTAATTTCACTGATGTGCACACAGTCAGTGAAAAGATGCAGCCAGATGAGTCTTTGTCCAAGCTGCCCCATCCTGCTGACAGCAGTCCTGTAACCCCAGCTGGCAACTCCAAGGTGCAGCAGGCATTGATGGGCTTCCTGTGTCCCTTTGAATATTGACATTCTGACATCCAACTCCTTTTTTTCCGAGAGAGTAAAAAGATGGCTCTGTCATGTTCCCTGAGGCTGGCAGTTAGCTGTATAAAAATTAGAGCAACTGGATATGCCCTGAGTTGTGCACAAGCAAACCAGACATCCTCAGGGAACAATACACCCAGTAACCCTGTATTTCACTGTTTGTGTTGGTCTTCTCCCACCTGCTGGATGACAGAGGGAAAAAAATTATCTGCAGAAAGTTCTTACAGTGTCAGAGCAGCAATCTATGGCTTTTGTCCATGCTGATATCTGGGTATCCAAAGGCAATAATTAAAAAAAAAGTACATGCTACCAGGCTGAGTAACAAATACAAACTCTATCACTGACAGAAGCTAATAAAGATTTCTGCATGACATTGAATAATTTCCAAAATTCTTATCTGGAAGCAACTCCATCGGCTAGCCCTTAGTCAGACTCCAGAGTTGGCTCAGTACATGGTCTTTTAGCTCTATCATCTGAGGAAAACAACAGTTCTGCAGAGCTGTCTGCGTCCCCATGGAGCAGGAGGTCAATGCACTGATATGTGCTTCATGTGTGCACTCAGTGAGTTTAAAAGACCAAAACATGTTGGAATTATCTCAACAAATTTCAGCCCCTGACTCCAGGGCTTTATGGGCACTGGGATCTGAAAAAGGAAGCTTTGCTGAATGTTGTATTACAGGACCAAGATCAATCCAATTTACAGTGACTAAAACCTGCAGCCTTAGGTTTATCTCAGCAAAGCTTTTTGAGGAAAATTTTTTTCCAGGTTGTTTTATACTTACCTACAGTGGTTGGAATGCGTCATATAACAGTGGAATTTTTCCTTTTAAGATAGGCACCAAACCCAGTTCAAGGAGTGTTTCTTTTGTTCACTTTAGAAGATATGAAGACTTCTTTCAAAGAATGTGAACACATTGGTTGCAAAACTTCATAATGTACAGAAAATTATGGAATTCTATATAATGATAAAATATTAGAACTCAAAGCAAATAGATCTATTTGGGGTCATCATACAGTCTTCATTATTGTGAATAACAATGTTATGCAGAGTAAATTTGTGAGATGGAAATGAGGTCAAAGTTTCAAGGATAGTAAGTGAAACAGATTGTAACAAGCTTTCTTGAAAGGATGAAAAGAAAAATAGCTTGGCCTTGTCATTCTGTGTATCATCAGATGGCACCAGGAAAGAAACTTGAATCCAGGGACTATCCTGTGAGGAAAATATTTACAGTAGCATAAAAAAGGACCCTATGCAAAACCACGTTTGAATGATCATCATTAGCCATTGGCATTTATGGTGGGCAGAGCTGCATGTGTCATCCTGTACATTTTTCATTCTAGGGAGATACATAGGTCTTGATGCTTTCTGCAAGTGATTCTCCAGGCCTGCAATAAAATAAATAAATAAATAAATAAATAAATGTCAGCCCTATATGTTCAGATGGTCAGTTATTTCAATATTTGTAAGGTTTCAGTGTGAAGTCTGTTATTGTTTTCTCTTTGACATTCATTTGCCTGTCCATATATTCATGAACAGTTCCTAACAATGGATCCATTAAACAGTCATATGGGGAAGTTTTGTCGTCAGAAAATACACTGATATTGCAGTGAGACATGAAAGGGCAGCTGTTTGAGGTATAGGGTCAGGTATGCCAAAACCTTGCTTCTTTTCGAAGAGTTGTCTAGTTTTAAACAGAGCTACTTTTGGTACTAAAAGTCTTGGGAAGTTTTGGAAATGTTGATGCAAATGGAGAAGATGGCTTATTTGTATGTGTGAGTTGCTCTATTTCATATATGCTCACTGACTCCCCAGTGAGTAAATGATACACATTTTTCTCTCCAGCTGAGTGTCAAATTGAAAGGAATTATACCACCTGACCACTTATGCTCAAGTTTCATGTCTAGCACGCACCATTTATGTTGAATTTATGGCACTGCTGAACTCCTTACGGCAGTTTTGTGTGCTTACACTGGGTTGTCTTTGGTTAATAGTTTTTAATTTCTTGAGTGTCACTTCTACTTATACGGAGTTGCTTGGGTTTAACACACAGGACTACTTTCAACTTGAAAAAAATCAAATTTCACAGAAAGAAGCTTGAATTGCATTGAGCTTGATACAAAATGCTCCCACTCCTCTGTAGCCCCAGAATAGAAGGAGCTTAGCATTCTGAGAATGGTACAAAGTGGTATTGTTTAACAGTAGCTAATTAGGATTGGATTTCATGTTGCTAAGAGCTAAGTCTTTGGTATGCAAGAGAGCCAAACAGCAAGGGCATAGTGTAACTATTTAAGGCTGAAGTTTGCTATTTAAAGGAAAATGTTCATCCTTGCCCTAGGGTTAGTTGCAATCAGGAAAGTGTTTCTGTTCCAATGACAAGATGATGGGCTGTCACGATTCCACCCAGTCAGTCCAGATCAAATGTGCTCAGGATATAAGCCAAGAGATTATTTTTTCCAACCTGCCAGCATCAAAAGCACCATCTGTGATTGATTTTGTGATAATGGTGTAAGCAGCTACTGGAAATTCAGGGCAGTTCCCAGAGATTTTGGTCTCTGGGAGGAACGAAATGAACTTTCAGGAGCAGCATAGCTGGTGCCATCCAAAACATGCTGTCTCTTCTGCAGAGGTTGTAGGACGTGACCCTGCAGAGGTTGTAGGACGTGACTCAGTCACAAATCCATGTGAACATAACCTCTTGCAAGCAGGTGGATGTTGCTTGAACCTGTGCAAGCAAAGTGATGGAAGATGTCCTGAATCCTCTCTCCTTTTACGCCTACATGGCTACAATTCACACAGTACTTTTTATGGCAGCAGGCTTACCTTAAACATAAATCTAATCAATCGAAGCCCAGATAGAAAACTGTGGGCACTGATTTCAGACCAGATTATAGAAATCTGGAGTCAGTATTCTGCATTTCTGTAAGGCTGCAGAGTGCTTTGCAGAGGGAATGTAAAGTTAGGAGTACAGGCTCAAAAGCTCTCCTAGATTTAAAAGCAAAAGCAACCCTTCCTTGTGGTAATGGTGGCATTATTTTGCTTATTAGAAGAATGACATTATAATTTTGATCCAGCACAAAAATATTTTGTTAAAGTTCTTAACTTATAAAAGGTTTACTATAAGGCTTTTTATTTCTGTGATGTCTTCTGAGAAGCTAAATAATCTCTGGGCAAATATAAATGGTAATGGCTCATGTCAATTTGCCTTTATGAGAAAAAAATCAAGGCTGAGAGGAGACAAGTGGCTTGTATAGAAACACCAGGCTTGAATTTTGACCTGTTGTAAGAATGGAAGTGGGTCCAACTGTAATGAAAATCAGGAAAAAAAGTCTTAAGGTGCTTTGCGTATTTGCGTCAAAGAGAAAAAGGTTCTTTGAACTAATGCCTGAACTGAATATAGCTAGTGCATGCAATCATTGACTTAGGAACACCTTTTCAATTCCCCTACAAAGTCCCATATGTTTATCTGGTAAAACAATCCCATGGTTATCTGCTTTTTAGGAATAATTACCCAGGTGCCTGCTAAATCAAGATTATGTGTTAGCATGTGCATCCAATGTATCGGAGACATGGTTTGGGCTAAGTCTTAGCACCCCTCCAACAGAGAGCCCATAACATAACAAATTACGACCCTTTCTCCTCAGGGCTCTATCCCCATGATGCTCCCTAGGAACGGCCTGGGTGTTTGTCTGATCCAAGGTTTCTACTTATTCCAGATGAAGAAAGATCTCTATTAGATATAATTAAAAGACCTTGCGTTTATGCCTGTCAGAGGGCAATGCCTTACTTTCCCACTGGGAAGTTTGTTTCCCTGGTAAGGCAGAAACCAGCCAAAGGCATTGCCCACTCTCAGGACCCTCGTTTTTGGGGAACCCCCTCGGTAGACCAAAACTAAAGGCGCCGGAGACCCGCCCGCCGTGCTGCCTCCCGCCCCCAGGTGGCGCCGGAGCACAGCGCCAGGCCCCTCGGCAGCGGGCGGTGCCGGAGCGGGATCCCGCCGCTCCTCGGTGTTGGGGGCTCACGTCGGACTGTTGCTGATCTTAAAGAGAAGTCACTGCTCCAAAAACGGCCTCTTCCAGGGCTTAATTTGATGATATTCCATAGCTTTTTTTTCCTACAAGGATTTCTTTGCAAGATACATAGCTGGTTTCTTAAAACCGCCCTGCCTTCACTGACCTGTTAACTTGCTATATCAGTCCCCATTACTCATGATTTATGTAATAGCTGATATTATGATGATATAATTGGAATAGCCCAATAGGAATTCCATGCTGCCATGAGCCACTTTGCAGTTATACAGATAATGTGTGATATGTATGCAGCGGAGGTCCATTATTATGCATAAATGCAAACACAGATACATAAAATTATCAGTATATTTTATAATAGCTGCAAATGTTAAAGGCACTTCTGACAAAAAGAAAACCCCAAAAGGGAAAGGTTGAATTGAACACCCCCAATTTAGATACCTAGAGCAAGTCCTTGCCTGTGGGACTGTGGTGCCCATGCCTTGGGCAGCCAGGAAGGTGTGGCTGAGATCTCTCCAGTGCAGAGGGGGCCCAAGGTGCCCACTGACCCCCTCGGTGGCTCCTCAGATGAGCTTCTTTTACTTCTTGTTCTCCTGCTCTTTCCGGTCCAGAAAAAAATCCCCGAAGTTTCACTCACCTGCTGTGAATGAAACTGCCATCATGACAGCCAAGTGCAAATCCCCCTCCTTCTCCTGCTCCTCGACTGGTGTTTCCAGAATGGCTGGGGAACTCACATTTCATAGCCAACTGAGCATTTGCAGGCTGAGTTCTGACCTCCTACTGTGTGCAATTAACACTAATTAAACAAATAATTAAAAATTACCCATGACATTCTCTGCAGAAGGTCCTAACTCAGTTTTGTGTTGGAGCTGCTCGAGCTGTTTTAATTAGCTGTCTGTCTAGAGCTGCATCCTGGCATGGGCTTCTGAGGGCGCAAGGAGACACAGTACTTATTTACACCAGGATTGACATTACAGGGCTGCCCCAGAGTAGGGGAGGCAATCACGGACAGAGGGAGAGGCCAGGCAATGACCTCAACTTCAGAAGCTCCCTTGCAGGCTCACAGGATTCTGGGCAAGGGAGCACAGCATGAGGAAATCAGTGGGAGTCTCTTACATCTCTTACATGCAGTCAGTGCAATGAAATCCAAGCACCTCTGAAACCTACAGTTAAGGTGCCATTTCTCTTACAAGATTTCTGCCTCAGACAGCATATAAAGACAAGTACTAGATCAATCCCTGAGCATCCCAAGCAGTGTTCATTGATAAGAAATTACAAAATTTAAAAAAATAAGATTAAAATAATATTTTCAAAAACAGCATCTTTTCCAGATCACCCTGTTGCAGGCGCCCTGAAATGGGTTTTCAGAGATACCCAACCTTTGAATTTCCCAGCCAAGAATATTTCCCAGCCAAGAATATTTTGCCCAGAGGCAGAGGCACACAAAATTAGGTTTCCTTTTTAAGATGCATGTTCGCTGTATTTGAAAGCCGTATTATCCTTTATAACTTTTACCCCTCCCCTTCTCTAGAATTTTCTGGAAACCGTAAACTGCATCACAAAAGTGATGCAGATCAGAAAAGCTACCCATCCACCCATTCCCTCCATGTCCTTTCATCCAGGCAGCTGTGCTGTTTGGCAGTTGTTTCTGCGTGCAAGGAGGTAGGTGGGGGGGATCAGACAGGCAGGCACCTCCAAACTGCATGGGGAAGAGTGTGCTCACTAACACTTACTGCTTCTGTAACGAAACTGAGGGCAGGGTGAGACCTTGAGGGCAGTGGCTGAAGTCTTGGTGGCATGATACTGTGGTGGTAAGACTGTGAATTTGTTCTTGCATTTGGACAGTTTCTCTCTATGACCAAGAAGAAAGGTTTGAGATTTTGTCCATGTGCTTTCAGACCTGACAGGAGACAGGGCAGAGTGCAGGTTTTCTCTTTAGGTTGACAGGTATGTCATAGAATAATAGAATCAACCGGGTTGGAAAGGACCTCAGAGATCATACCTGTGTATGTGCTTGCATGCTGGGCCCTGTTGTGGTACATCTTGGGCTCCTCATCAGCACTTCCTGCTAACCCCATCCAATCCAAATACTATCGGAGACTGTTCGTTTGGGCTGCCTGCTGACATCATTTGCCAGTGCTGTCCATTAAAATCAATTTAAATACCATTTGAACCTGCCTATGGCAGTTTGTGACACCTGCAAGTGGGAGCTACTGCTTTGAGCTCTTTGGGAAGGGTACAGAAATGCTTTCTTTGACAGCTCGGGGAGGTAGGGAGGCAAGTCCCAGAACTAATCCCAGAACTCAGTTGACAGTATGAAAGTGGGGTTGTTTCCCCTCCCCAGGCATATGCACTATCACATTGTGTTATTTGTCTTCCAAAAGAGATCTGTACTTTTCTGCTGGTTTGTTGGATCACCATGGAAACTGCCAGGAACAGAGTCATGCCAGGGAAGCTCAGCAACTGTTACTCTGAGAGTGCGTTGTCCAGGGGTCTCATCTGTACAGAGAGAGAGAACCCTCTCCAAGGCTTCTTCCCTGGAAGTGACCCATCCTGGGAGAAGCAGGTAGAGGGATCTCTGTGGTGCTCTTGACATTTCCACTCTCCATGTGGAAGTGAAATAATTCCTTCCTTTATGCAATGCCTTGACAAACCTGAAAGATCCCAGAGCAGAGATCACAAACATCTGGAAGCTGTGTGCCTGGCTCTGGTGTGAGACCAGGAACAGAGCCAAAAACCTCTCCAGCTAATGCAGCCTTCCTCCTGCTCTCCATGGAGGACAGCCTGCTCACTGGTTTCAGCAACATAGGCTCTGCAAGTAGGAGTCCTGGGGCAGGGAACCGTGTTTCTCTCCACACCCCATCCTGACATCTGGCAGCTGTAGGCATGACTTCAGTGCAAGACTTGGAACGCAGCCAAAACCCTTCCCACAGACTAGCACCATCTTTTACTAGTGTCTTCTGTCCCCCACTCCCAGCCAGTACAGGCCACCCTACTGGTCATGGATATGCAAGGATCCTCCATCAGAGGCTGTCTTTTGCAGCCTCTCCTGCTCTGACCACAGAGCTGCCCCAGGTGCCCAACAAAGTTCTTGGATCAGCACCCAAGCAGAGGGCAAGCTGGGACCTGCTTTCCTCTTTACTCAGAGTATTGATTTAACAATTTTTTTAAATGGTATTTCCCCTAGCTCTGTTGTGGACAAGGACAACCCCTTCTCCCAGCCTACCCAAGCCTCTTCCATCCAGCAACTCTTTTCACAACTCTATTGAGGATCAGACACACGAGTTCACTCCCCATGATCTCTTATTGTCTAAGTTCTTGCGCTGAGAAGCTATTTGCAGTGATGGGTCAATACAGAACTGTAATGAACAACAGCAGTAATACGGGTCTATGCTATACCATGGAGCTCCTCTGGTGACCTGCAGCACCCACTATTGCCTCCTCAGCACTCACTCCTTATAAACATGTGCCTCAGACAGGTGATGTTTAAGAACTGGGCTGAGATGACCAGTCTGTCCATACAGCGGTCACTGCTGCTGCATGTCAGAGGGTAGCTGACCAGAGGATATTTCTTTTACTTGGATTGAATTCAAACCACTAATATATAATCAGTTCCTTGCTCCCCCATGTTGTTTGGGTCTCTTTCTCTGGTGCAGCTTTTTGCACTGTGCTTCCAGAGACAACTCTGTAGATAGGTATTTGCCTATTTACATTTCACAGGATACCTGGGGAAGCAAAATTACCATAGGCTGCTGCCTACTTTGCCTGAGCTTCCCTCCCTCTGGAAAGGGAAAGACCTGTTGCTGCCTCTCAAGGAAGGGCTGAGGGATATGGACTCTCTCTTGCAGCAGAACTGTGGCCAGCCCTCACATCACCGGGGCTGCCAGAGCCACAGGTGCAACCCTCCAGGGCTCTTCACGATTCCTTCCAGCACCTTATCACAGCTCCACCACCCTCTTTCAATGCCTCCTTTACCTCAGCATGAGCAGCCAGGCCCCTCAACCTTAGGGCAGCAACATTCAGTTTTGTGAGTATTGTTGAGCCATCTCTGTCTGCATAGTTGCAGCATCTGGACGTGACACAGTTTACCTGTGACATACATCATGTGTAGCACCAGTTGCACAGCAGTTACTGCTGTAGGCTGTAGACTCAGAAACAGATTCAAAGAGTGCTGTGGTATGTGGGAACCTTTTGGGCTGCATACCAGCCAATGCCAGACACGAAAAGACCAAACAAAACAAATATACTTGCAAGGACTGTTTTCCTTCTCCTCAGCTTGAAGACTCCCACGTGCCATCCTTCTTTCTTCCCCCCTCTGAAACAGGAGTTGAACAGGTACACACCAGCATGCTGATAACAATTTCAAACTGAGTTTTTAGGCACCAGTTGTCTAATCTATATTCTAGATAAACCAATGAGAATACAAGCATTAGAAAACAATTATTGTGAGAGATATTATGTCTCTATATTTTTATAGAAGAGAAAGTTAAGTTTTTTATCACAGGCTGCTTTAGTGATAGTTGATGGCTTCTTATTCTATCAGGAAAAGACATAATGAAATCTGGTATGTGGAAGCCGAAACTGGAGAAATCCAGAGATGAAACAAGGAGAGAGCTATTAATACTGAGAATAACACTGAAGTTGCCCCTGGGATGACTCCCTAAGGAAAATGGGAATTTTCCATTGTTTTGCTCTGTGCCAGTCAAGACTGTATATATAAAACATATGCTCTTGCTCAAATTCTGGCTTGAATAGTAGACATAAGTGTCTTTTTGTGTGAAGTGTGACAAGATGACCATAATGCAATCAAAACCAGCTGACAAAGTACCTGAGGGCAATGGTTTCCTGGCCCTCCCACTGGGTCCTCCCACGAGCAACTGGTTTGCAGTGAGGTGATCCACAGCTGCCAGTCTCTTATTTTTCTGCTGCATGAGCTTGTCATTGCTGATTAGAAGGGAAGCAAGGCAGGGGGTTGCAAGTCTGTTCTGTCTGTCAGCACACTGCAAGCCCAGGAGAAAGAGAGTAAAGGAATTAGGCACAAAGGCTATTTTCAACATCTTTAAGCCTGTAACATCGGTGGAATTCAGAGAACTAGTATGAAGCCTAAGTTGCCTGTGGAGAGAGACAAGTACCTCAAACACATGTTTCAAGGACCTGTCTTGTTTTTGTGCAAGTTTTTTCCCACATAGGATTGAGCCTTCTGTGGAGCTCTGACACATGGACTTTTGGTCTGGCTGGTGTCCTTGCCCCTTTGGTAAGTTTTCAGCAGTGCTGTGTCTGGAATGCAATGCTCTCTCCCACCTGCAGAACTATGACAGTTTTGCTTACTAAGAGAAAGAGTTTCTTCTGCTTTCATCTTCTGACATCTCGTTCTCATTTATCTCTTTGTCCTTCTATTTAGTTATCTTGGATATGGTCCTCTTAACAAAGCAGCCTGTGCTTGAGTTCTGATAATGATAGTCTAACAGTACTAGTTCTCTTGAATCTGCCAGTGAATTTGTTTTGTTAGTAAGATATTTGCTGTTTATAGTAAATTTTATTTTTTGCTGAATGATTTGTCTGCAAATTGGAAAGACTGATATACAGTGCTTGAGCAGCCATATTAAAGATAACTGCCAAGGGAAATCACTTGGGAACAAGGAGATACTACTTGCTCTTCTTACAACCTTCTCCATCTGAACTCCAAACTATTTTTCTATTTGCATTGTTTAACGGAAGCCACAATTTTATTTTTCTAATAATAATGTTTTAAAATACTTTAACAGAAGCAACAGAAGACATAAGGAGACATAGCTTTGAAGAATAATTGCATTAAATACACGGCAGCAGGTTGTGTGAGTGCCGATGTGGTTCTGGGCCTCCAGGGGTTAAAGCAAGGTGTGTGCAGGCAATTCTTGGGGAGGTACTTTGTATAAAGTTCAGTGAGGAATGTCCTGGCAGTCAAGCTTCATTGCCTGGGAAAAACACAAGGCCAGATTGATGTTTCTGTAAGTGATACGACCTGGTTGACTTTGCTGGTGCAAATGAGAGAACTTGACCAGTGCCTTTAAAGGAAGAATAAAAATACCTCATAAAATTCAGATTAAGAAGTATTGTGTTTGCATGCTGTGGCTGAAAGGAGCAGGAATAGGATGGGGAACTTGAAGGGAATAGCTGCTTTTCCCACTTTGTCTTTGGTCAGCCTCAGTTCAGGAGGGGATTCTGTAAAGGGTGAAGTTAGCTTTTGCCCTCTGAAATACCTAAAAGGAGATACAATTTGTGCTGCTTCTGGTTGTTTATTACAATTCTTTGATAACTGGGAATAATGATTAATACAGGCTCACACTCAACATACAGATTGTAGGCAACTGGAGTCCCTTCCACTGGGAATTGGGTGATACTGTCCCAACAGCCATCTCCATCTCTGGCTGTATTCCTGCCTGTCCTTGCTCAGCTGGCCAAATGAGAGAGCTCCTCACCAGATGCCTATTTCTTTTCAGTTTTTGCCTGTCTCCATTTGACTCTCCAGCCATCTCTTTGTAGTGCTATCCTGCTCTATGCCTGAACCAGCTCCATAATGTATGCTTTGTCTTTTAGCTAGAAAGGAACAGGCAACTTCATTCAACCAAATTCCCATGAAACTGGAAATTGATGAGAAATCTAAACCGAAACCAGCTTTAGGAAACTGCAGCATCCTCAGAGTCTTTGGAAATCTGACTATTTATTTGGATAATGAAGTGTAGATTTCAGAGTTTGCCTTTATTCACTCCAGTGTCCAAATCTTGGCCTTA
>NW_020884885.1:3364174-3365320 GCF_003945725.1 Corapipo altera | reverse complement strand
CTATCAACACGAGGAAAGAATTTACAATGCAAGTTTAATAAGCAGAACAATTAAGATCTTGTTTAGCCAGGACTAGTGAATAGTGTTGCTTACTGTACTAGGAGATACTTTTGTTCAGTTCTCCTGCCTTTTCCTCCACAGATTGTTGAAGCCTGTTTATTTCAGCCTGCCTTGTTTTGCAAGAGCTCATTTGTGTGAGGTCTCAACAGGAGCCGAGGTACAGTTTCAGAGCATTCGTGGATCTCTCATAATCGCTCAGGACATCATCATTCTGGTGCAGCCCTTCCCCAACAGGCAGCGAGATTACCAGGTCTTTGTATAACACACGTAATATAAATTCCGGTAAGTCACTATATATTCACGTAAGGGATTGCTGCATGTGAAGTAGCTCTATAAGTGGTGGCCTGATGACTGAATAAAATATTCTGTGTGCTGGCAGCTATCATTAGAAATGCTTGAGGCCCTGGACCTGTTTGTTTGAGCCATTTCATCTGGGAGATGGCACAAGTTCGTGGGGCAGGATGGTGTCCTCTGGTCAGGAGAGGCGTCATTACACTACTTAGATTTTAATCTCTATCCCGGCACCAACCTCATGCCCTGGGACTGCCTACAAGAAGTGAAGGGTGCTTCAGCCGGAGCCTGGAACGAGCCACCAGCCCCTCACGGCTGCAGTGTGCGGTGAGGGCAGCGTGCTGGTGTGGATGCCAGCTCCCTGCCCGGCTGCTCCACGAAAAAACATCACAACTCTGGCGGTCTGTTTGGGAACATCGGCTCCGAGGGCTGGAAGGTAACTGCAAGGAGGATCTCAGGAGACTCGCTGGCAGGCCCTGAGGGTGCAGGGTGGGCGGAGAGGGGGATGCCTCCACCCGCGGCAGAGCGTGGCTGCCGCTCTTCTCCTCTGGGCCGGGCCGCCCCGGCACCCGGCGCCGCCCGCCCCACCTGCCTCGCCGCCGAGCCCGAGAAGGGGTTAAAAGCCCGGGGCGGGTGATGTCAGTTCCTGCGCTCCTCGGGAGGGCCGGCTCTGATATTTGAGCCGGGCTCTCCCGTTCGAGGGAAACCGAGGAGGGAATGGCAAAGTGCTGAATGGGACAGGGAGTCGTGCCGGGCACCTGCCTGCCGCGCCGCCGCCGCCGCGCCCAGGGCCAG
>NW_020884885.1:3299473-3363774 GCF_003945725.1 Corapipo altera | reverse complement strand
CCCCGCCGCCCCGCGGGCCGGGAGCCCCGGGAGGCCGCCGGCTGCGCCCGCCAGCGCCCTGCCCCGCCCGCACGGACACCGCGCCGGCCAAGGTGAGAGCGGGCGGGGGGCGCCCCGGGCGGGGAGAGGGCGGCCGAGTGCTCTAGAGAGCCGGTCTGTGCGGGGCTGGCTGTCACAGCCTTTCTTCCCCTTCTTGTCTTTCTTCGAAGGTGATGGTAAGGGGACTGGCGGGAGCGTTCTGGAGGTGATGTTGTGTCATCTCTGTTAACCGAGGTTTGCCTTCGGTTCTGGGACTTTGGCCCTGAAGAGGCGTGGAAGAGATGGGGGGAGGAATGGCCACACGAGGGGGAAAAGGCAGCCCAAGTGTAAATGTGTCTAAGTCCTGCTGTTTCTTCTGCCTTTCCGGTAAGCCTCGGTGTACAGGGCAAGACCTCTGCAGGTAAAATGGCACAACCGGGAGCCCCTGTTCCTGCCTCCTGGCACTCTTAGTAGCCAAGCCACCTGCACTGATGTAGAGGGGAATTTATTCCCCGCTCTCCACCCCCCGGCTCGCGACAAGCCTTGCCCTTCTCACTGCTTTTTGTGTTTGGTTTTTTTTTTTCCCCTCCATGCTCTGCACATCCCAGGCCTCACTCCTGAACGGGAAATGACTGTGTGGCTGAACAATTCCAATGGCCTCAGGGCTAAAAAGCTGGGGGGTGAAACTGGTTATGAAGTGGAAAATGAGGTGGCCGCGGACAGGGAGTTGATTAATAGTACGGGATTTCTCCACTGAGTTTTGCCCGTACTGCTGACCCCTTTGGTGTTGATGCAGTGACACGGGAGGAAACCTCTCTCCCTTCATGTGTTACATTTATCACATTTCTACTGATTTTTTTATAGTAAGATGGTAGCTAAAAGTTAGACCAGTATTCAGGTCTGGTGTTCAGGCAGGGTCTGGTGCATATTACTGGCAGGTGCTCAGAACTGCAGTCCTCCTGTGCTGACTGAATCCCCTATGACAGCCTGGATAAACTGATTGCTGAGCTGAGGAGACGTTTGTATTTGAAATATGGAAATAGTGTTTCACTTGTCTTCTTTGTTTGCACTGAATGAACAAAGTGCAAACACTTTACTTGCATTTATATCTGCAACTGAAAGTCTTCATGTTGATTAATTGTTTTTATTCTTAAAGGGCATTTTAGATGGAAATATACAAAGTCTCTGAAGTGTTGTGAATTCTAGTCTGGATCCACCTACATCTGGGAAAACACTTGATCCTGGTCTAAAAACAAACAAACAAAAACCCCAAAGCTCAGAAAAACCTCAAAAACCCAAAAAACAACCATATGACATCTTGGTATAAATTTTAGCTTAATCAGAATTACAACTGGATATGGGCACTCCAAGTAAATATTTATTTTGTATATTACATTTAGTGTCAGAACTGTCTCTGATGTTGGTCGAAACAGACAGATATATGCATGAGACTTATAGTTTTGACTGCATTTAGCAGTTGGCGCAGTAGTTTTCCCCCCACTGAGTTCTAAGGACTTCGTAGCTCCCATTATCTTCACTGACAGTTTAATATGTTTGATGCTTAGAACTGAAAATCAAGTTGCTCTTTAAGAAGCAGCTGTATGCATTTAAGAATTAAGTTTTGAAAATCTCGGCTTGTTTGAACAAAGTGGCTGCTTCCTATTTTCCAAGTTCCTAAAGTAAGAGTTCTGCATCTGAAAATATCTGACTCCCAACTTATTCATATGCCTAGGGGAAAAAAGAACCAGTTTTATATAAATCTATAACCATAAATATATAAATATGGTTTAGATAACCATATAAATTCTTTATCTGATGTGAAAAGGACCAATATCTGGGAGAGGCAGGGGAATCAAAGAATGAAGTGAATAAAGACTGTTAAGAATTATGAAAAAAGGCACGTGAAATGGCAGATCCAATAGAAAGAATTTAAAGTCAGTCTATCAAAATAAAGTTGATACTGTAATTCAGAGAGTGAGACAAACTGCTTACATTGAGGAGAATGGGGGAGAAGGAACAATATATTTTAACAGTAAAAGAAATTTCAGAATAAATTTTGTAAATAAGTTATAATTTAGGGGTAAGTATCAGACGTGATACAAAATCTTTCTCTGAAAAAGCATAAGGTTTTTGCTAGAGGGGAAAAGCTGTAATTCTAGTCTCTAGCCTTCAGAAATAATTTGGTATGATGACACATGGGGAAGTTATTAGCTTAAGTGGAGGAGATGGGGGATTAATAGAAGAATGGTAAGATAGACAAATGACAAAAGAGAATGTGACAACACAGTGGTGAAGAAGGGTCTATTAGATGGTAGGTATTTTACTGGAAGAGTTGACTGACAGAGGGGATAAATCTAATGACTCAAAGTAAAATTGTGCGTTAGAAGTAGTAATAAAGTGGGCATAAAACCTGGAAGAGTACTCTTTAAAATCAGCAGAGGAGGAAAAGATATGGTTATACTAATCAATCACAGGGTAACCATGGGCCTGTTGAATTTTGCAATCAGAGTTGATAAGGTTGGAAGGGACCACAGTGGGTCATCTGGTCTGATCTCCCTGCTCAAGCAAGGTGATTCTATAGCACATTACACAGGATTGCATCCACATGGTTCTTCAATATCTCCAGTAGGGGAAACTCCACACAGTAAAGAAGTTTTTCCTCATGTCTAGATGGAACTTCCTGTGCATCAGTTTCTGCTCATTGTCTCTTGTCCTGTTGTGTGATACCACAATGGCCAGTAGTACAGAGAATATTGATCTTTTGGAGATCTGACTCAGACATGAGCTTTATTAATCTGTTCTAGTGCCATTGTAATTACCTTCCTGCACTCCAAAGTCTGGCATTTGCAAAGGAAAAGCCAACTGAGATTCTTCTGCTCCAGTTGTGTCAATTTGTCTGTGAATGTTGACCACCAGTATAATATGGTGGAAAGTGCTAAATGCCTTTACACAAGGCTTTGGTATGGGTGCATGCTGCCTTTCAGATGCAGTTGTGGTCGCCCATGGCTGTGAAGGGGAGGGAGAAAGATAAAACCTGGCCCTTTTATATGATGTGGTCTGAAGCTGGAACAGGTGCAGAGCAAGAGTGGTGAGCTTTTCTTAGGAGACTAGAGGAGCCCCTTATCTCTAGCCTTGCAAATCAGGTCTCTAAGGGGGAGCTTTTGATATCTACAAACACATCAAGAGGTAAATATGAGGAAGGGGAAAAAAGCTAACTAAGCTGAAGGGCGCTAATCTACAAGAATGAACAGATACAGGCTGATTATGATTATATTTATGCTGGTAACTGGAAGGCAGCTCGTTAGATGGGTGATGTTCTAGAACAACAGGAGCAGTGGGAGCAAAACTGCATGCATAGTTCTAGGGAAGAGAGTGTTCATTTATGAAAGGGATTATATGATGCAGTTGTCCATAGTGATAAGGAACAAGGTGTCATGATTCAGGATATCTATCCCAGTCTTAGACTTCCTATTCAGAATAGGGTATTTTAGTTCAACCAAAAGTTATGGACTAAATGGGAAAATTACTTTTGCTCTGGCATAAGCTGTGTGGTACATCAGTTTCATTTTGCTTTGTGCCATTAGAGTTCATCCCATTCATTTGTATGTCCTTTTTGAACTTAAGCTTTATGAATAAAGACTAAAATCTCTTTATACTTGTATGAAAGAGAACAAAATTTCGTTTGAGAGCTGAATTATTATGTACAAAACAGAGTTAGCTGTAAACAAACTTATGGTGGTGTAGCATCCTTCCATGACTTAGTGCCCTCTTTTGGCTTGGGAAAGACTGATAGCAGTACCTTAGAGGGAAACCATACAATGTTGTGATGTGTACCAAAGGTAACCTGGTTAAATGCATGGCAAGGAGCTAGGGCTAGAGATTAGATCAATGTGCTGGATGGACTGTGGAAAAGGATGGCCTTTGTTTCTGTAAAACTGGAAGTGTGCTGCTTGTAGAATAGTAGTTTTCTTTCCTATTGCAGAATGTTTTCAGTGATGCAGTGCCTTTGCCTTGTTTTACTTAAACCTGCCTTCTGACCTGGAATAGTGTTCCATAATTCACTGGAAAGGTAGGCAACTTGCTGTCTGGAAACTTTGTATTACTGAACAAAGCAGCCTATCCGTAAAATAACTTGCAGGTAATGTTTGTAGCTAAAGTGTATAAAATGTGTCTTCCTTAACTCGGAACATCAGAGATTTAGCTGAATAGAGTGGTTTACTGTGTTATGTATACTCACACTATTATATTCTCAGGGTAACTTGAATCTCAAGTCTTAGGAGCAAATGACAAGTGGGTACAACTAGAGGGACATCTTAAACTTTTCCACTCTGCAAAGGCAGATGTAAAGGCAATGAGGCTGAGTGACTTCATTGCTCTCTCTCAAGTCTTGGTCTGTTCCTTGGTCTGTCACAGCCTGGGACTTGCAAGTTTGTCTATTAGCAGGTGAGAAGCTCCTTTAACAAGTAAGGATTTAATTGTTTTGATGAAGTTGAGCTAATAGCTGTTCTGGCTATGTAAACATTCATTATTGTAGAATGGCCGCTGGACTACACACACTGAGTTGATCTTAAAAACCTTTTTGTTCACAAATGCCTTATTATTCCACCCGAAGTCTGGAAACATGGGGGCCTTGCACTCCATGCCAAATTTCACGAGTTTGTGGTACGCTATTGGGAACTAGGTGAACTACCATCAGACCTTCGTGATGCAGTCATCATCACTTTGTATAAGAAGAAAGGTACTAAATCAGACTGCTCAAATTACCGTGGTATTACTCTGCTCTCCATTGCTGGCAAAATCCTGGCAAGAATACTCTTGAACAGACTAATACCTGCTATAGCAGAAGGAATTCTACCTGAAAGTCAGTGTGGTTTCAGAGCCAACAGGAGTATCACAGACATGGTATTTGTTCTCAGACAACTGCAAGAGAAGTGTAGGGAACAGAACAAAGGTCTCTATGTAACCTTTGTTGATCTCACCAAGGCTTTCAATACTGTGAGCAGAAAAGGTCTATGGCAGATTTGGGAACGGTTAGGATGTCCCCCCAAGTTCCTTAAAATTATCATCTCACTCCATGAGGATCAGCATGGCCAAGTCAGATATGGCAATGCACTTTCTGAGCCCTTTCTAATAAAGAATGGTGTGAAACAAGGCTGCGTTCTTGCACCAACCCTATTCACAGTCTTTTTCAGCATGATGCTCCAAAGGGCCACGGCAGTCCTCGATGATCAGGGCGGTATCTACATTTGATACCGTACTGATGGAAGCCTATCCAACCTAAGGCAACTGAAGGCCCACACCAAGACCTTAAATCATCTTGTCCAGGAACTGCTCTATGCTGATGATGCCGCCCTTGTCGCTCACACAGAAGTAGCTCTGCAGCGTTTAACATCCTGCTTTGCAGATGCTGCTGAACTCTTTGGGCTGGAAGTCAGCTTAAAGAAGACAGAAGTTCTCTATCAACCTGCACCTCAGGAAGTCTTCCATCATCCCCATATCACCATTGGCCAATCAGAGCTCAAACCAGTCCAGCAGTTTAATTACTTAGGTAACCTCATCTCCTCAGACGGTTAAGACTGATGGAGAGATAGACAACAGGTTAGCAAAGACATATTGTGCTTTTGGAAAACTCCATAAAAGAGTTTGGCGTAATAAACACTTGAAGAAAAGTACCAAGATCAGTGTTTACAGAGCCATTGTGCTGTCTACCCTCTTATATGGTTCCGAATCATGGGTCATCTACCGCCGCCACCTGTGTCTCCTAAAATGCTTCCATCAACGCTGTCTCTGCACAATCCTAAACATCTACTGGTCAGATTATGTGACCAATACATCTGTTCTAGAACAAGCAGCAGTCACAAGCATTGAGGCCATGTTGCTGAGAACACAACTGTGCTGGGCAGGGCATGTCTCAAGGATGAAGGACCACTGCCTCCCTAAGATCTTGCTTTATGGTGAACTTGCCACTGGTTGCCGCAAGAGAGGAGCCCCGAAGAGAAGATACAAGGACTTCCTGAAACAACATCTCAGCCTTGGCCATATTGATCAACATAACTGGTCTACTCTGGCCTCAAATTGGGAGGTCTGGAGACACACCATCTATAACGCTGCTGTTTCCTTTGAGAAAGCACACAGGATCACCCTTGAGGAGAAAAGACAACGCAGAAAGAATCGTGTCCTGCAGAATATACCACCTAAGGGGTCTTTCTGCTGTGCCTTTTGCAATCGGATATGTCCATCTTGTATTGGCCTCATCAGCCACCATCGTGCTTGTAACAAATGTGGATAGAGCCTTCCTAAATCTTTGTTCGCGAAGCCTAGTCATGACTGACTATGCGTCTTTTACAATGAGCACAAAGTATCTGAGATGTCTAAACAGTTACTGAGTAGGAAAATAAAACAACTTCACAAACTACAGCTTTCTCCACTTTCTGGATTTGTATATATCGCTTGATGTCTACAAGGACTTCAGTAGAGCAGCATGTTTTGTCTTAAGCTTTAACTTATTCCTGGATGAGTTCTCTTTATGTTTTAACGGAGCAATTGTATAGATACTGGGGCACTTCCACTCTTACTATGGACTGACTGTATCAAGTAGTTAGGGATTGGGAACAGTGTTGCATAATACATCACATCATCTTAACACAGTCTGCATGAGATAAGGCACTGGTGCCCCTAACTGAAAATATGTGTGTTGTGTGTGTGATACGTGAGTTATATTTAGGAAGTTTTAATGACTTGAGAGTTTATAACCATACTGGTACAAAGAAGCCAGAAGTAAAGCTACTAATCTCTGGGTAGAAGCTGAGCAAGACTGTAAGGGTAGTGGTAAGGCTGTTTCTGGAATATACAGTACGATGCATTAGTAAATTATTTACTCACTCTACAGGTAAAAGTTTATCCATTAAGAGTAACCTCTGGCAGAGGGCAATATCAATAACTCGGGATAGTACCACTTCATCTTCTGCTTGGGGAAGAAATTACCTTTGTTACCAGTTCAGTAAGATGGACCAAGGAAGATTAGACACAGGGGGTGATAAGTTTGTCCTTCTAAAATACTTTTTTTTTTTTTCCTTTGTAGGTTTTTTTGGAGCACCTCAGATGACATCCTAAATGGATGATCAACTTCACAATGGCAGAACTCACACTGGAAAATGGCAGCTGTATGGACTGGCAAAAGCGATGCCTTGCGTTGGAGTCCCAGCTCTTCAAATTCCGCTTGCAGGCAAGCAAGATCCGAGAGCTGCTAGCTGAGAAGGTGAGGCAGTGGTGATGACTTCTACTTTGTAATAAGTTATGACATGAAAGCAAAAAGTCTGTAAGTGCCGAGCTATCCAACAGAACTGTTACTTGCAGTAACGATTTCTTTCTTGATTACAGTATGTTTTTGCACTCTGCTTATTTTACTCAAGATGCAGAGATGTGCCTGTCTGAGTGGTGAAGGTGGCATTAGTGAAAATAAGGATTTGACCTTGTTTACTGCAAAATCACCAAGTATTTGGACTCTGGTGGAAAACAGTATGTCAGCAAGATTCTGGATATCTAAAGTGACTGAGGCAGCTGCAGAACAAAGATGGATGCTGTGGGTTAGAACATCAGTACTGGGACTTGGCTGGCAACAGAAAAGCTTATAGGAGTGCAAATTATGCTATAATGTTAAAAAACTAGACAAGGGTACATGTGTTGCCATAGTGTTAGAATAACATTTTATATCCAGTCAAAACATTCTGGGGATGCTGAGGAGCAGGGCCAGATATTTTGAGATCTGAATGTTAGAAACTTGCATAGCATCTGTGATTTTAGAGGCATCTCCCACTAATCTCTTTCAAGTGTACTCAGTGAATTTGTTTACATCCTAGGGGAGAGGACTGGCAATATTTGAGGGGTTTGTTGGAGTTTTCTCTTTTGTTTGTTTTCATCATGGTGTGAATTTTTTGTGTTTTTTTCTTTACCTTAGATTGAGTTGTTTTTCAATTTGAATTAAAGCTTTTTCACTAAATTGTATAAAATCCAAGTTTGTAGGTTGCTGTGGGGTTCCTTCTTTTTTTTCCAAATGTGGCTTACATTATCATAGTCCAGTCCAAGATTGCTCAGATATTGCTCAAATATTTACTGTTGGAAAGTGAGAACAGATTCTTTCAGTCACAGTTTACTAATGATATTAAAATCTGTACAACTAGCTGCAGTTTACTGTACATGATGACAGATGCATTCTAAACTCACTTTTGCCCTATTTTGTATTAGGTAACTTCTGTGTGTATATTCTTGTTTGTTGATTTTGGATGTAAAAACATCAAAATGTTGGCTACTTCAGAGTGGAGTAATTTTCATCCTTGCTTTCACTGTAATTACATTTTTAGTAATGCCATATAGTGCATGAGACATTCATTCTACCCATCATATTTTAATAAATTATGCAATTATAATTACCCTTTTCATCTCTTCAAGGTAGCTTCTGAGGTGGACCTTGGTGATTACTTACCTTGAAAAACATTGAAAGTAGTTGTAATGTCCATTTAGATAAAGGCACATTAAAAAAATAATTTATAGATGTGGCCCAGGTCTGGTAAAGAGAATCAGTATTCATTTGCTGTGTTATGGAATCTGTGTCCTTGTGCTTTCTTAATATCTGTTTTGAGAAACTTTCTGACTACCCACACAGAAAACAAACCTACGTAGAAGACTTTCTTTCTGGAGAACAAACTTGCTAGATATCTTTTGACTATTTCTTTAGGGAGGGGCTCCATGGCAGGGAATGAAATTTTCATCTTCTTCAGGGGGCTCCTCAAGGAAGGGACCTGACTGCCATAAATCCAGCCTCTCAGTCAAAGCGATGTTCCCCAGGAGTAGCTTGGTTCAGTGATCAGGTTATTCTGTAACTACCTGTACAGAACTGTTGTAGGCTTACTTGAAGGTTCAAAGAGCTAGCAGGCTTGCAATTCTCTGAATGTCATGTGGGAAGGGGAGAGCCTCGGGGACTATGGGGCAGCTCCAGCAGGCCCTCCTGCTGCAGGTGGACTCAAGGCACCAGAGCAGTTGCTCCGCACACAGTGCTCATGCTGAACACTGTTGTTGGGAATTGTCCTCTGCCTCAGGTTCCCAAGTGGTCTGTAACAACTTGCTCAGAGATCCTCCTTCCCTTCTCAGTCACCACAGGGCTCTCCAGCAGTCACAGCAACAGCTTGTATCTGTGCTGCATCCTTCTCCCGCTCAGGTGGCCAGTGATGCATAACTGAAAGAGATACATGGTTTATGATAGTGATGCCAGCTTCAGGGATTTTTATCATAGATTTTTATAGTAACTGTGATTTTTAATCTTTTTTTTCTCACTGTTCTATCTGAGAGAATCAAGAGATTCAGACTTATTTGAGAGTACTGCATTTCAAAAAAGGTTTTTTGAGGTAGTGGGGGGGGGTGATTTTGGAAAAGTATGTAGTGGGCACAGTTTGAATCTGTGTTGCCAACCTGTGGTGAACATTGTCCCGAGATCCTCCCAATATGGTTTGTAGCAACAGGAAAATTATTTTTTAAAAAAGTGATTTAGATGGTGAAAGTGAAGAACAGTGTTAACAGTGGTGTGATACTTGCTCACCAGCCAGGTTGTCTCAAGGGTTTTGAAGTGACTGATTGAAAGGCTTGGAGACCTGATCCCCCACATTTTAAATTATTCTTTATAACTAATTTTATTACTTAAAGACAAGTTTTACTATTTTAACTCACAAAAAACCCCAACCACTCATGCCTGGCATTGGTAGTACAATGTGCTCCAACAGTTTAAGTACTTGAGATTTTTAAAATCCGCTTAGATTGAATAATCTAGATCGCAGTTCAGAACATGAGGAATTTAAAACCCAGTGGTTTAACTGCCAGTGCCCTAGTTCACATGGTGTGAACTTCCACATTGATAGCCTGGTCTCAGCTATTGAACAGAGCTACCCAAGCTGGGCAGAGCCTGGCTGTTGGTCAGTACGGCAGAAAGACCCCAGCCCCTGGTCTCCCAGACAGAGCCCTGCCATCCTGCTGGACCCCCATAGGGCACAAGGCCCCTGGATCCTACCTTGTTGTGGACATGAGCAGGGATCTATTCTCTTTGGAAACTGGCAGTTGTTTTCACTCTGTCTTGTACACACACACTGAAAAGGGATACTCCTCTGTTGGTGAGCGGCATAGTAGATCGTTTCCTTGGCAGCAAGTTGGCCTGGTTAGGAGTGAGCACTGGAACAGAACAACAGGAGGAAAAGGAAGCTGAGACATGCAGGAATTTTTTTCACTCAGTTTTATGTAGCCTCTTCTGAGCCATCAGGAGAGGGAAAGCCTCTGTGAATGGTTGATCGGAGGATCTTTTGCAGCTTTTAGAAGGGCCATCTGGGTAACATTTAACCTGCTTCTATCTTACTTCAGTAAGCAATGAACATTTGGAAAAAGGCTCTTTTGTGTCATGCAAGCATGGCTATTCAACTAGTCCTGTTTCTCCCATACAAACTGTCTGGGCTGACGTTTTGGAGAAGAGTTTAATGAATTGGGCTTGGTCGCTAAGTTTTTTATATGACCTGGGTCATGTTGCTTAGTAGCATTTGTCAAATGATAAAGCATTTTGAATGAAAGGACCCATGTAAGTACCAAGCATTATTATTAATTCATTGAGGGATTTGAAAGAGCCTTACAAGCGTGGTTGTATTAAATCTGAATGTGCTCCAGTGAGACCGCTGACACTGGGGATGAGCAAAATAATAGTTTTGTGTACATGAGAAACACAGTTCGTAGTAGTAGGAAGACCCAACAAGGAAGTTAAGAAAAGTACAAGTTCATTTAAGGCTACAGAGGGAATTAGGGTGACAAAAGTAATTGATTTGACTGGAATGTAGCCAACTCATCCTGGTTGCAAAAGAACTTTTTAGTGATCAGGGATGGTCCCAACATACATTCTCTATCCTGATCAGGATCTAGAACTGCTAGCAATGCAAAGCAAACTGTCATGAGGCTGGGACAACAATGAGTTTTTCAGTCAGAACAGTGTTGTCTTAAAATAACCTGAGTCTTTCATGAAGATTGCCCACCTTTGGAAAAAGGCTCAGAGTTCTGTCTGTGCTGTGAATGTAGACCCTGTCAATTAATCAGAAAACTAACGGAGATCATTGATTCTGAAGCTACTGTCTTAAACAGCCTTTGTTTCACAAAGTGTATTATGTCTCCATAATAGTTATGTTGGCATCTGTCTTTTGCCAATATATTTTGCCGCTACCTATCTGTGGTGATGACTATCCAGAGACTAACAGATAAATGCATGGGTACATCACTGTTCCTAAGGGACACATACTTGTGTTGTAGCACAGACCACTGCTCTCAGTGTTAGATTGCCTTGAGCTCAGTCTCCTCCAAGACTCTAATAGTCTTTGGTTAGAGTGGCGTTGTCTGTGCAATGTTCTGTGGCATCTCTCTGATCCTCTGCCAAGCAAGCATCCATAATTTGGATATTAAACTACATAGACTGTGATATCCTTAATTGCTTTACTGAAAAAGTAAACCTGAGAGGTATCGTGCTAAATGTGTCACTTTCTGATCTTCATGGTTTGAATTTGTCATTGCGCTTTTAGTTACATGACTACTGAGATGTCTGCATATATGTACCTTTCTGGTATGTTTGTTGATAGGTGTCAATCTGCTCTTATGATCAATGGGTGCAAATGGAAAGAAGAATTGTCTTCTTCAATTGTTGCTGTCTGAAAAAGGGAAATGGAAAGGCAGGAATGCTGCCACATCCATTCTGGGTGATCAACCCAAGAGGAACAAGTCTCATTTTCAGAAGTACTGGTTTGGTCCTTTTAGTGACCAACCTGAATACTTGACTCCAGTGCATTATCAAGAACTGTAAAACATTGGAGAGGAAAAGAGCTCAGTTCCCTTTATAGTTAGTTTTCTTCTTGAAGCTTGATTCTTTTAATCTTCTGAAGGTGTTTCTGTGTCATTCTTTCTGTAGTAAAACACAAGTAGGTGCTGGAAACTCCATGAAGCATTCTTCAAATTTTGCAACTTAGTGGATGGTACTTAGTGTCACTGATTTCATAATACTGGGTTTATATCTGAGACCCATCAAAGCAGGGAAGATCATGAAAGATGATCTTGAAAGCACCGAATTAGATAGTAGGTTGCTTCAAAAAAAAAAAAGAACACCTCAAAAAATGGGCTCTAGCGGCAAATTATTAGAGGAACACCAGGTATGGGGGGTATCTACATTTCATGAGAGTGAAGTGGTTTATGTACATTTAGGATGAAATTCTATTCAATGTCTTTTGACTTCAATAGCACCAATGCTCAGATGTCAAATCACCGAATTGTCAGTTTGCAAAGCTGTTTAAAGTGCAAAGAAGCATAGGAAAGTTAAGATCATTGTTAATCTTATGAGTTATGAGCCTATGATGCTTTTGAAGGCAATGCAAAATATTCATATGTCATAATGTGGCATCATAGAGAACCTGCCGTGAGCTTTACAAGATGTATTAATTTTTATTTACCATTGTGAATGAATCCTAGCTAAAATAAAATCAGGGAATAATGGTGCACTGTAGACAGGCTTCTTGCAGGGACAGCCCATGGTGTGTAAATTCTAGAGATGAGGTCAAGACTTTGGGACTATTCCTTTGACCCATGTAATGAATGATGAAGTTCACTAATGAGACAACAGTTCCGGTAAATTCAAAGTAGAGTAGAAGACTGGGAAAGATCAAAGGCTTTTTTTTTTTTTCCCTGGTCAGAGCTGTCCAGTTAACTCAAAAGATGCCAAAGAAAATCTGTAGACTTGCACAAGAAATGGGAGATTCCTGAGTAAGACAGGTGAATTTTCAGGTGATGTTAATTTTTTTTTTTTCTCCTCCTCTTCCATCTTCTTTTCTGGCTCTGAAGATGCAGGAATTGGAGCAGAGAGTGATAGAAGCAGAGCAAAGAGCTGAAGAGGCAGAGAAACAGGTAAGAGATTTTTTTTATGGTTGCTTTGGTACAAATCCACCAGTAACTTCCTCTAAGTTCCTTCTGGCCTGGCATACAGACAGCACTCTGCCGTGCTATGCCCTGCTAGGGAAACATTGATTTACAGTAGTGAATGGATTTTCTGGTCTACTTGCCAGTATTTGAGCCTTAGCTGTGACCAGGTGCCTGAATATGTTGAACCCTAAGTGAAAAGTAGCACCTTAGATCTGCCTCTCAGCATCATAGCCTTTACCCTCTAGTCTGTCATAGGGATGCTTGGTTATAGAAAAGGAAGGAAATGTTGTATCTCAGGATTAAAGCACAAAGATAGAGCTACCTGGCAGGTCCTCAGAAAACAAGTACTTAAGAGTACTGGTAAGGACTTGTCTACAAGTAGAGAAGGTTCTATGAAAGAAGTAGGTTTTGCAGACACACCCTTATCACTTGTTTTGGACATTCTGTATAGTTAATTACTGCTCTGGCTTAGGAGCCCATGCAGAAAAACAGTGAGTTGGATTCATTGCCTGTTACTGGAACCATCTACAAAATTAGGCATAATAATTAGGCATAAGCTAGTCCTTCTATGCTTCTTGAATAATGGAGAAGGGGAGAGACAGCGAGACTTCATCTTGTGAACAGGCTATAAAGAACAAAGAACCTTTGGGAAGCAGACTGATTTACTGTAAGGAGCATTATGGAAACAAAAGAGCCAAGAAGGGCTAAGTGGTCTGGGCCCTTGCATCACTGCAGAACGCTGATGAAGAGAAGGTTTGAAGTGAAGCAGCTCCCTCCAGCTGGACAAGGCTGCAGGACTGAGCGTTGAGTCAGAGATTAAAGCACAGAACTAAAAGCTGCACAGGATGGTTGAGAATGGCTGTCAAAGATGACTTCAGTAGTGAAGGACTGAATAGGCAGTGTTATAAGCACTGGGAAACATATTGCCTAGGAATCAAGAACTTGAAGTTCTGGGAAAGGTATTCTGTCTGTAGAACATACTTTTTCATGCCAGTTTGATATTGACATCAAGATTTTTTTACTGACCATTTTAATTATAAGAAAGATGCTATGTCTAGACACCACACTGTTGGCTTCTATGCTAGAGCAGCAACTGCCAACCAAGAACAAGAATTATTCTTGAGAGTGGTATCAGTAAGTTCACACCCAACCAAGATAGGCAAAGGTAACACAATACAGGCAAAAATGACAGCTGTGACAGCACTAGCAGGAAATACAATTATTACCACAGGCCAGTGAAGAAGGTTTCATACTAGCAGACACCTCAATGATAGGAGTACAGTGTCCATGATATGGTAAAATGCAATGACAGCAAGGGAGAAGATGGAGAGCAAGTCAAATCCAGGTCCAAGAATGGGCAAGAAAGGGAGAACTTGTCTGGGAAGGTGTAGCAGAAATGAGGGTTGCCTTCACTCACCTGCCACCTGCAGAAATGAGGGTTGCCTTCACTCACCTGCCACCAGCAGTTCTGTAGCCGTATGTTGGCAGGTCCTAAAGACTAGCAACCCTCAATGTTTGCCTTTACAGCAGCCTTATCCACATCCAGAGATAAGTGTTCCTAGAGAAATACTTCATTGCTGCCTGACAGCCTAAAGAAGTGACAACATAAGAGCAGGACCATTCCCTTTCACTAATGAGTACATTCACCATGAATGAGAAGCAGCTGACAAATGAGAGAGCTCCACATCAAGTGCAAAATCCCGTGTTATCTTTCTCTCCAGGAGTCTGGGGGGTTGGATTTATTAATTCAATGGACTCCCTGTAGCTGCCAACCTCAATTAAGGAAATCACATGTTTGCAGTCCCCTTGCTGAGCCTCTAGTACAGAGTCAGCATTTGGGCATCAGACAGAAAGGAGGGGCCATTTCTTTTTACTGTAATCACCCTAAACTCTAATGAAAACACATCCGACTCAGCAGGCTTAGTTTTCTGGCTCAGATGTTGGGCGCCTACCTTTCTGATTCAATATGAGGAAGAGGCAGTAGGTTTCTCTGCCTAATAGAGGCAGACAGGAGGACAAAACACAGCTTCTGCAAGTATGAAGTGTAGGCTGCTCAGCAGAGCATGAGTAACTCTCTTGCAGAGACTCTGTGAAGTGCTCAGATTGCTGCCTGCGTTTTGTCTTTCTGGTTCTAAATTCATGCTAAATTAATGGTATCTGGAGTTGGTTTCTTTACAGATTTAGCTTCTTTGGGAAGAAGCTGGTGTTGGAACCAGATATTTTCCCATCATCAAATTCTGCAATTAGCACATTTGAGTTAAGTTAAGGGGATTCAATTCATCTTTAGAAATGAAGTCTTTTAATCGTTTGCAATAGAATGAAGTAACAGTAAAATGAAGTGACATTACTGAGAGACATAGGTTTTGAAGAAGGCAAAGAGATTTTAAAAATTCTCTGAAAACCTGAAATGCTTCAACAGCGGCTAGATTTTAGTGCATTGAAACTTTGTAGTGAAGGAGCATTGCAATGGTGTTTCTCTTGCTGAGATGAAAAAGTGTTGGCACTGGCAGGAGCTCAAAGATAGGCAAATCTTCTGAAATATCTAACATGGCAACTCCTTAGTAGGTCTGTAGAAAACACTTGTCAGAAAGACGGGAGTTGCTGAAACACTTTTGGTTTGTTGAAACACATTGGTTTGGTTTTTGTTGTTTTGCTTGTTTTTTTTAATCTCCTTCTGATTATTATTATAGGTCAGAGTTATGGAAGAGAAGATAAAACTAGCGAATGTGAAGATTTGTGAATCAGACAGCACCCTGTACAGGAAATACCAAGACCTGATGGGCACGGTGCAAGGAAAAGAGGATCTGATCAGCAGATTGGAGACACAGCTAGCAAAACAGGTAGGGGTATTTTCTGCAGGGAGACCTGCAGCTTTTATGAGTTAGAGAGATTCTGTAATGTGTGGTTCAAAGGTATGGATTATATCTTTTTGCACATTAGCCTCTCAGTTGCATTCAGATTAGCTCTAAAATGATGCCTGCTGAGTACAAGATCCTCTCTTCCTTTTCACACAGAACATCCACTCTGCTTCAGTAGTCCATGTCTCTTCATTATAGGAGATCGGTCAGTGTGTTTAAAGGGCTTCCTTATGTTAGTGCTGAGACCCTAAATTGTAATGCTACCGTCTGGTCACAGTGTTCCTCTGGCTTCCTAGCATATAGATTGCATTACAAAATCATTATGTAGCCCATCTCTGACTGTTTATGCTGCTTCTTGAGAAGGGTCTTTTCCCAGTCTTCAGCAATCCTTTAACGTAGTTCATCTTGGAAGAAGTTCTTTAGAGAGAGTGATTGGGCATTGGAATGGGCTGCCCAGGGAGGTCATGGAGTCACTGTCCCTGGAGGCATTTAAGAAGAGACTGGATGTGGCACTTTTTGCCATGGTCTAGTAGACAAGGTGGTGTTGGGTCAAAGGTTGGACTCGATGGTCTCAGAGGTCTTTTCCAATCTAGTTGATTCTGTGATCTCTCATCAGATGTCTTCATTGTAAGAGAGCAGCTGTTTCCCAATATGGATACTTCTTAGTCTCTTCCATTTTCAGTTGGTCGAAGGAAGGAGCTAGTTCTATAGCAGGGCTTCTCTTTTGGCTCTGGTAAGGGCTTTCCCCTGTGGTTTTTATAACATGAGGAATGAGGTATTCCTATGTGTTGCTAAGTAAATTACTTTTAAATAGAAATAACTCAGTAGAATTTTAAACCAAACAAAAAATGACCATTTGAGTTACATTTAACTAATTGAAACCTATTTCAAGGACTGGTAGTAGAAATCTTCCTGTCCTAGCAACAAGAGCCAAAATGAGATTCTAGAAATGAAAGCCAAAGCTTGACAATTCCAGAGAAGAAACACTCTTTGACAGAGTCATTGGTTTAGTTTCAGAATGGGATGAGATGGTGGCAATGCTAGAAGGTCACTGAGGATCCCTGTAAGGCATCCTATTTGTTTTCACTGGGATGGGAAAAGCTGTGGAGTTCAGAGTGTTATTAAGAGAACACTGAGGTCATGTCTGGACCACACAATAGTGTGGGACACAAAGAATCTCTAATTGCCTTTGGATCTTAAAGCACAATAACTGCTATGGGTGCTGTGCCTAAGTGAATTGGTTCTGCTTAGAAGTGGGGCTTACTAAACTTGGTGACAATGATGGTGTCATACTGCTATTCTACTTTAGGACCCTAAATAAAATCTTGGCATTGCATTTTGCCATGTAGCATAGTAATATTCTGAATCTTTTACCTCTTAGACTCTGATTTGAGACTAGTCCAGGTCAATAGGAATTCAAAGCCATTTCGCATATGACGGATATTCAGAGATGGTAGGTCTACTATATGTGCCAGATCATTTCAGACCTGTAGGCACATCTAGTATTCTGACTCCAGCAGAGGTTGAGACCCAATGATTTGGAACACACACAGTCATATAAAAGGGAAAAAAAAAGCTAAATAAATGCTCTTCTTAAAGCATGTTATTTGATTGCTTTTATTTCATTATGCTCAACTACAAATGTTACTGCTACCTATAGTGTTGCTAAGGCCTGTTTTAAAGTCAGCAAACATACTTGAATAGGAACATTTAAATGTGCAGTTGTGGTGATAAACAGCATAGAGTGATTAAAAGTGATGTGAAAATGTGGGGAATTTTGCACAGTCTACTGTGTATTTATATGGTATTCATCAGTTTGAAAAACTTAAAGTGGGGGGACGCAATGACATTTTTATTATCATAGTTACCAGTATTTTTTCACATCAGAAAAAGACAATCTAGCGGAAACCACTAAGTGCTGCCAAAAGTCTTTGCCCATTAATTGGAGAAACCAGAGCTGAATGTGCTATATAATGTAGCATATATTCCTCCTCCCTCCCTCCCTTGCTCCTGGAACTGATTTCTTCTTGCAGATGTTTAAATCGTTATGTAGATAGGAGAGCTTTCAGTGATGTTGCTTCTGATGGAGCTACACAGGAGATAAACAGAAGGCTTCAGATGTTCATGGTATTAATCTGACATCTTTCAAAGGAAATTTCCAGAAAAGTTAAAAACATGGCTAAGAAAACACAGCTGCGAAAATGATGTAGCAATATTGCACAGATATTTGGGGGGAAAATGTTCATTGTGCAAACAAACAGTATTGCCATAACACCTCTGTGTGGACTAGAACCTGTTTTAATGGGTATGTAAAGGTACAATCACTTACACCATCTGAAAACCTCCTAGCAGGTCTTAGTGTTTCAAGGTCAAGTTTTGGAGCTGGGTTTTTGGTTTTGTTGGGTTTTTTTTCCCTTAGTTTACTTTTTCAATGAAAATATTGTGTGTGTGTGTGTGTTAAATACATTGTTGGTATTAGTTTCTGTCTTGTGTATCTTCAAAGTCTGTGCCCTACACTTGTGCTTACAGCAGTTGAATCCCTTTTGCTTGGAATGATCAGATTTTATAAAACACTTATAAGCATTGCTTAATTCTTATTAACTGTGGGCAATAATGTGTGTGTAGGTTGGGGTAACACTACAGATGTCAATAGCAAACAGCAACATTGCAAAACCATCTGAAACAGAAAAAGTTGCAGATTGTACTCAAACTCTGGTAGGTGAGCAATCATTACCTGAGCTGGATTTTGCTATTCCAGAACAAACTCTTGAAACAACTCTCTGAATTTAACTCTAGAGACCATGTAAGACAACTTAGAGCTTGATTTTTTTCAAAGGCCAGCTAAATAATAATATCCAATTAACAGTCTTAAATCTTATATCTGGAATGGGAGCGTCAGTGTTTCAGTCACTCCCGGTGCAGTAACTTACTGAGAACAGTTCGTTGTATTCTCCTTGTGTTTGTAATGTTGGGTTTGGTTTTTTGGCACAGAAACAGTTGAGGACTGAAGAAGCCAAAATTGTTCAAGAGAAAGCTGCCAAGATCAAAGAATGGGTAACATTTAAGCTCAGGGAGGTAAGTCTCTAGCTTGCTGCAAAGTTTTAAGGCTTGTGCGTAGGTGCAGTGGCTGCACTGCCAGTGGGCTTCTGTGTAGGACAGTACTCTGAGGACAGTCAATCTGCCACAGAGGCTCTCTGCCTGCTTGGCCCTACGCATACTCTGTTGTAGAGCTGGGGTCATCACTCTTGGTTGAGGGCTACTGACTTTATTGGGCAAAGTATAAATGACCGTGAAGTCACCAGTGCCCAAAAGCAGTCTCTGAAGAAGATTTAGTAGTCACAAGTGGCTTTCACCTCGCTTTCCTCTGCCTCTCCCTTTTTTCTCTGGGTGCACTTTCTGTCTTTCTGACAAACCAGCTGTAACACAAACATGTCCTTTGCTCTGCCTTAATCTACCATCTCTGACTAATGGTGTTTTCCTACTGCCCAGTATTTTCTCATCTCTAACCTTTCTGTCCTATCCATCCTATGGACTTGTGCCTCTATCTGGGCCTACCTTCTAGAAAAACAAAGACAGTGGGTCAGCATGCAGTTTTGAAGATGCAGTAATAGTTTGCAACTGGGAGTGGGGCTATCTGGTCTTTTATTCCAAGTTAAAGACATGTATTTCCCAGTTATTGCAGAAAGGGAATTTCTTGAAGTTGGAAGAAGCAGTCTTTGTGGTCACTAATTATGTTATGATGGGACTTTGTCGTATCATTGAATTGCCTAGATATTTCACCAGGCTGCTGGGCTGCTTCTCTTTCATTTTCCTGTATGAGATAACTTAAGATGCATTTACATTACTGACTGGTGCAGCGCAAAGAAGGAAGCACGGGGTTAATTTGGTGTGGTCTGCTGTGAATCCAGGGCCATACATTCACATTGTGTCTTTACTGCCAATGAAGTTTGTGCCAGATGCTGATTCTATGTGCGTACCATGCAAAAGTGGAGCACTGCCAATTGGAGAACTTAGAGTCTGTGTTGCAAATGGGTTACCCTAGACAGCACGACTGATGTGGTTTCAACTTTGCCATCAAGAAGGAAGCCTGTCTGGGTGCACCACTGCTGTGTTTAAGAATGGATGCTGAGACACTTAAAGTAAAGGCATAAGGCAAATTTGCAAAGAATCTCTCATGCTGTAGTTGGAAATGTAAATGCACCCTTAACATTTGTTGGCTTTTTTCTTTGGTCCCCTTCTTTTACTATATACAGGGTGAGATGGAAAAATGCTCCTTCAGGGTAATGCTTTTTTTGATTCTCTCTTTGGTGACAGTTATTTCTGCAACAGGAGTAAATGATAAACAATATCATGGAAATAAATTAGAAGACCTATTTGAGAAGCACAATGGTATATGCAGAGGCTGTTTGAGAAAGCACAGCAAAATGTTTAAGTGGGTTGTCCAGTGCAGCTGCTGAGTAGAAGGATTTCAAGGTGACTGGTAGACTCACGCATCATTTTTTTCCTTGTTAAGACACTTGAATGTGGTAAAGATGAAGACATATTCTGTATAGAGGATCACTTGCACACACAGTTTTGCATTATGTTTCAGTTTTTGTTATTGTTTTTTCATAGCTTGAGCTAGAGAATTACCACCTGAAAACTTGTAATCAGAGGCTGATGGAGCAAATTGAAGCCCTTCAGGATACATTGCAAGGTAAATGTGTTCACCTAGTAACCACCACAAGAGTGGAAGTTAGCATTCCCAGGTTGTATTCTTAATTTTGTCAGAAAGTAACACTTGTAACAGCAAGCAGTGGAATCGCTCTGTTCCTCAGAGGATCTATTTTTAAGATGGGAATACCATGCTTACCTGCCTTAAACTCTTAATTGTTTTCCCACTAATGATTGAACACAGAACCCTTTTTTAAAAATCTGCTTTTGCCATTAAAATAAGCCACTGAGCTCCTGAATTAGAAGCATTCATTGAAGTACGTAGTAAAGTACATTCACTTCAGTGCTAGAGGGGAGAAGCCCCTGAGGTATTTCACTTTACTTCCACATGTGAGTCATTCTCATCCCCACAGAACCTCTGCTATCATGTGAGCTGAGTAATTGAATAATCCAAGGCAGCAGATGCCTGGTCTGGCTTTAGGAAGCTGGGATCCTCTGTGCTATCAGGTTGGATTGGAGAAAGCTGCTTATGGTGTTTGGGCTTTTTTAGTTCTTCTCTGGTGGACAGATAGAAAAACTTAGCCTCCAGGGCTTGTATTCAGCACCTTTCATTGCAACACACTTTGCAGAGGAAATTCTCTCTTAACAATTTTCTTCCTTTTAGTTTTTCATGACCTTGGTTTGATCACAGTAAGATAGCTCGTTTCCAGAACTTCACTGGGCGTGCGGGCAGGGGGCATTTCTTTCCTGCAGAAGTCTTCCTGGCATTCCTATCACTCCACAGCAAGGGAATAGGGCAAAATTCCTTCTAAATCCTGCCACATTTCTAGCGAAATGCTTTATGACTGGGTTTTTCTCATCCCCTCTGGCTCTGACTGTTCACAAAAGGAGAATGCCTGGTAAGCTGCGTTAATAATCTGGTATTAAGTGTTCCCTGGATCCCAACTCTCTGGGCAGTAAACATCACTGCCCTCTCCTCTTATGCCTCACTAGTCTCACTATGCCAGGCTGAAGTCAGAGGCCTCTGCAGAGAGACAAATCTCTTCTTGCTTGATATGCTAATAGTAACAACTTCCTCCTCTTAATCTCCTGTCACATCTAGGAGGCTGCAAAAATACCAGCAATATTTAAAATGAATGGCCTCTTTTCAGTCTACACTAATGATTTACCTCAGGGTCAGGGGAAATGTGTGCCAAGATTTTTGTGTGCCAGTGGTATGTGTTAGCTTTGTTAGCATTCAGTTCCTTGTGACTCAAGCACCAAGGTCTCATGGTTGTCTTTTTCTCAGCAGGTTTCATCCTCTCCACTGTCAACAGTAATGTATTCTACTGTTTGCTCTTTCCTCTGTAATTTTGTGTCTTCAGTTTGTTTCTACTTCCTAATTCCTTAACCGTTGCTGGTTAAGCAACACCCATAGAGTTTGATGTTAAGGCAGCATTTTCAGCGATACCTATGCAGAGTCACGCTCACCCATATTTTGCAATTTCTAAAGCATCTAATGATTTGGTGCTTTTTCAGTCAGGCAGTGTATAAGTGCCAACATCAATCAAACATCCTCTGCCACTCCAAGTTTTATCCACACTTTCTCATACCCTAAAGCTACTATTCAGAAGAAATTGTAGAACTGAGATAGTCTTTAAATCTGGTGATTATGGAAAGGGAAAAAGTACAAGAATTATAAAGTGTGGGTACTAAATAGAAAAAGGACAATGGAAGCCATCTATGATCTATTTTTTTATGTCATCTTCTAATATAGCAACTGAAAGGGCAGAGAAAGAACTAAGAAAAAAAAAGATTTTACAGCAAAATCATGTAAGAAACTATTATAAAACTTTGTGACAAAAAGCACTGTGTGGGTCATATAGCACAAAAGGATAGCAAAAAGCTCTAGGGAAATTCTTGAAAAGAGAGTAACCTCACTGATTGGTGTGATGCTTAAGAAGATCTCCATACCTTTCCTGGAAGTCTCATGTAGCCCTTGGGAAGGGTGGAATCATACTATCTTTTTTGATGACTTAAATCACTGTAGGTCCACTAAAGCCAAAAGCAATGCTAAGCAGTGTTCTGGCCACTTGGATGTTTTTTGACAGTATTGTGTGGTAAGTGCACTTCCTTCTCATGGCTGTTTTAAGAAAAGAGACACAGTTGTATATAGGTAAGAGTAAAAACTGTTATATTGCATTAGACTGAAAGCTTGCCTAGGCCTGTATCCCATCTCCTGGCTGGCTGTGGATGTTTCAGGACAGAGTGTAGGAAATACTGCAAGTAAACCTGTCCTCCTCTCCATTTACCCTTCCAGCTTCTGCTGTCAGTAGTTTAGGAAATTTCTAGACCAGAGCTTCCATACTACTGATACATTAGTTTTTCTGGCATATCTGCAGCATTGTATTTCCTTTTTTGTCTGCAAAAAACCCCTTCCTTCTGTAAATTTCAAATACACTGCTTGATAATTTCATTAGGCACCCCTTAATTCTACTTTTGTAAGAAACAGTGATTAATCATTTCCTGCTCATCTCTTCTGTGCTATTCCCAGTTATAAATGTATAGCACATTTGTTATAACTGTGCCCAGCAATCTCTTTCCTGTTCTGTATAGTCCTAACCAGGCCAGGGTGTTATTGAAATACAACTGGCACGAACATACACTAGGAAGCAACAATTAAGACATTAAAGCATTTGAATGCCCTAACCATATGTTCTCCTCCCTTGTAGATATGACCAGCATTCCTCCCTTTGAATCTCTTTGGAGCTGTAGTTCCCTGAAGCCTAGAGCATCACAGGCATCTTTTGCTGAGAAGATAGATCAGGAATCTGTGCTCCTTGCACCTGGTTTCAGAGAGATGTGTCAGACAGGACCTACCAAGCATGTCCTTTCTTCAGCAAATACAGTTCTTGCCAATGACACCTTTACTGAGAATGGTGAGGATAAATCTCTGCTTTCCCAGAATAAGCTGAAGCTTGTGTCTGACCCATCAAGCTGGAATCTCTACACAGAGAAGGATGTATTCCCAACCATAAGTTTTGAACACGGTTTAGGGTGCTCTGATCCTGTATCAGTGGACCCTCCAGCTGAGACCACAAGAATTCTTGAAGCTTTGACCTTCCAGTCATCTTTGAAAGAAAACTGCAGTGCTGTGAGCACCTTGAAACAAGTGGGTTTTGATGGCACCCGCTTCTCTGATGATCTGAGTGCCAGATTCCACTCCCACCATCTCGAGTCCTCTTCCTCAGGAGAAATAATGAGCATGGTTGAGGGCCGTCTCCAAACTGCTGAACCACCCCTGGCTGTGTCAACATCAACTGTTACAGCACATTCCTCCTGTGCAGGGAGGGAATGTAGCCTTGGGACTAGTATGACCTTTCCAAAAATACGAACACCCAATACACCAAGAGACAGTATTCAGCTGGCCAAGAGACATCACAGCCAACCACATCCAGGGGCTAATTCTTTCCATCGTGTAATGCACTTAGAGACTAGCACTTTCCAGCCCATAACAGACCCTCCAGTCTGCCCTGGGCTCGTGGAAGAGACAGATATTGATGATGATGGAGTATTGGAGAAGATGGATACAGAATGTGGACTGCTGAGGGAAGAAGCTGGAGCATGTGAGGAAATGTACCACTTACCTGCAGGGCAGAGAGAAGCTGTGAGTTCTGAGACTGGCATACTGGACCCAGGAGGTAAACCTCCAACACCACCGCTGCACAGGTTCCCATCATGGGTAAGAAATGCAAGGACAACAGGCTGAGAAGTGCTACTTGTCTTTGAGTAGTGCCCAGTAGTTAGGCTACAACAGCTCAAGCAGTTGTTACCTGTGGACATCACAGGTTACATTCTTGAAGCACCAAGTCTTACAGTTCCAGCATGACAGGGAAATGCTGGTTCCACTGACAATTTTTTTTTCTCCTTTTGTCTTTATAAGGGGAAAAAAATTCATGGAAAAAAACAGTGCTCAAGAAACACAGGAATATAAAGGAAAGTCAAGAGGTGCTGCATTGTGGTTTAGCATTATGAGTCATCAAAAGTTAGTTGTCACATGTGTAAGATAGAAAAATTACTCATAAATGCAGTGGACCAGACAAGATAGCTCCAGAGTGAGAAAAATCTGTGAATACTAGAATAAATACATGGATTAGATCTCAGCATTCCTATCTCATGGTATGCTTCTGCTATTAGGAAAATTTTATGAAAACCTTTAGTAAAGTGGTATACATGTCCTGTTGCTTACAGTATGTGAGAAAGGGGTTTGTTGTTCTTGCTTTCAGTTACTTGTTAGCTGGATTGTTTGCTAGTCATAGAATTGTTTAGGTTGGAAAAAAGAAAAAGCCTTCCCCTCAACCACTGACCAGGTTACCTTGTCACAGAAGGAGATCAGGTTGGTCATACAGGACTTGTCTTTCATAAACCCATGCCAGCTGGACCTGATCAATTGGTTGTCCTGTACATGCTGTGTGATGGCACTCAAGATGATCTGCTCTATGACCTTCTCCACCACTGAGGTCAGGCTGACAGGTCTGTAGTTCCTCAGATCCTCCTCTGGCCCTTCTTATAGATGGGTGTCACATTTGCCAACTTCCAGTCACCTTTGACCTCCCCGGTTGACCAGGACTGCTGGTAAATGATGGACAGTGGCTCAGTGACCTCTTCAGCCAGCTCCCTCAGCACCCTGCTGTGGATCCCACCTTGCCCCATAGACTTGTGCGTGTTTAAGTGGTGTTAGCAGGTGGGTGAGCATTTTTCCTGGGATCGTGGGGGCTTCATTCTGCTCCCTGTCCATATCTTCCAGCTCAGAGGGCTGGGTACCTGGAAAACAACTGGCTTTACTATGAAAGACTGAAGCAAAGAAGGCATTAAGTACCTCTGTTGTTTCCTTATCCTTTGTCACTGTGTTTCCTACCGTATCCAATAAAGGATTGTTATTCTCCTTTTGTTTCTCATGTATTTATAGAAGTCTTTTAGTGTCTTTTACTGCAGTAGCCAAGTGAAATTCTAGTTGGACTTTGGCCCTTCTAATTTTCTCCCTGTATAACCTGCCTTTAGTCCTTCTAAGTTGCCTGCCCCTTCTTCTAGAGGTCATAAACTTTCCTTTTTTTACTGAGTTAAGCCAAAGCTCTCTATTCAGCCAGGCCAGTCTTCCTCACTGTCTCATCTTTCAGCACATGGGGACAGCCTGCTCCTGCACCTTTAAGATTTCCTTCTTGAAGAATGTTCAGTTTTGCTGGACCCCTTTGCCCTTCAGGACTGACTCCCAAGGGACTCTGTCAACTTTGGCTCCTAAAGAGGCCAAAGTCTGCATTAGTCTAACCTGGTGGAAATCAATGTAGTATCAAAAGAGATGATTTTGTTGTTTTTATTTGCTTTTTTAAAAGACATGGGCAAACAAGTGATTTATTGAAGGTGCAAAGTCAAACACTCATTGTTAATTCTTATGTTTTATAAATTTATTTTCAAGGAAGACTAAATGTTAATTGTGGTCTTTGGCTGTATCCTTTGTGATACCAATTTAAACCCCAGTATAATCACATCCGCTTTTCCGAAGGAATTTCTTTTCTTTCCAGTCCATAATCTGGAACTGTGCTGGGAGTGAAGGTGGATAGTGTGGTAAAAGAAACTGCAATTTTTCAAGATGTCTGTTTCATTTGCTGCAGAAGTCAGAAAGGTGTCAATGAACAGGGTACTCACTTGGAAGAAGGGAAATATGACTCAGAGATTGGTTACTATTCCTGTCTCTGATCTAGAGTTCCCATATAAAGTTCTTCTAGTCTCTTAAGCTTGATTTTTCATAGGTGATTATCAGCTCCACACACATCCTTCTGAATGTCTAACTTGAATTTGGCAACTAAATTTGATTACAGAAGTGCTGATCACTTCTGTGATGCAACTGTATTAATTTGTTTTCATTACAATGTTATATGATGCTAAATTCTCAAAAAGTCACACCTTGGACATCTTGAAATGGGTACTCCAAAGTTATTGAATACTTCAAAGAACTTATGTCTGAGTTCTTCTGAAAAACTTATGTCTGAGTTCTTCTGATAGTGCCCATCACTGTCTCTCCCTGGGTTAATGTAAATTTTTTTATTAATTTTTGTGAAGCATTGCATTATTATTGTCAGTAACACACGAAAAATCCAGTATTTTTTCTTCAGACTAGAGTCAAGTAAATGTATCCAAGTAGGGCAAATTTAAGTATAGTAATTTAAGTAACAGTAAGTCATGAATAGAATAATAAATAGTAGCATAATCAGTAAGAAATATCCATTTCATTCCCTGAATAGGAGTTGTCTGGGGAAAAAGATTCACATAGTATTTCATTAGAAACTAAATTTCAATGCAAATACATACAGAAAATACTTATTCTGTAATTTCTTTTTTTGTGTGTGTGTACTTGACTTTGCAGTCTTAGGTACTTTCATGTGTATGTATTGTGTGCTATTTCATAGTGATTAGCTGTATGCTTTTAAGAGCAGCAAGAGGTTTCCTAGCTTTGGATTTTATCCATTTCAGAATGGTTAATGTCTTAGTCACAATACTGCGTTTAGATACAGATTTGGGTTTTCCCGCTGGAATTGTTACCAATTCATGAAGCACTTGGAGAGCCTTTGAACTGAAAGCTCCGTATGTTGTTATAACTGAGACACAGGCTTACTGAGATCATTCCAGCCATTTCTTTCATTCCCTTATCAGAGAATGGGCATCCCTGCAGGTGGTGACTCAATAAATTGTCCTGGTTTGTGGCAATTCTTTATTCATTTTAATGCATTGTTTATAAAGTGGAAACCTCCCATCTTTTTCCAAGGTGTGATATAGTAATTTATTGATAATTGCGTGTAGGTGTTCCAGTCTGTGATATCATCTCTGTAGCTGGGGATTCACACAGAGTAACATGCTTCCACTAATGGTCATTCACACAACATAGGGTGGAATACAGCAATCTCAGAGAGCCCCTCCTTCCTGCCCAAAGGTGTGACTGTGGTGTGATTCTGTGACATGAGCATTTCTTTCTGCAAGAATCACATTTTTGTCTGATCACTGTTGTTCATGGTATTATTGTTTCAGGAGAGCCGAATCTATGCTGTGGCCAAGTCTGGCATGAGGTTGTCTGAAGTGGCCATGGTGAATGATACTTCCAGATGCTGTAAGTTCTAGACAAGATCCATCCTTAGAGGGGGTTTATGGTGCCAGTGTGGTACCTGGGCTTCTGGCTGTTCACATGTCTTCATTTCCTTCCCTGTTTTCAAAGTAAAATTGATCTCATAGATAGCCATGATAAAGAAAGGACTGGAGGAGGACACATCTGATCTCAGGAATGGTTTGTGCTGGGCTCTTTGTGCCTCTACATTCCGTGACATGTTCAGGGATTCCATTATCTCCTTCATCACTTTTGTAGCCACTCTTCTGCTTCTGCATGTCTGTGGCCTGCTTTTAGTCTTATTCACCAGCACTGTCCCCTGCTAGGGCTTTTATCTGTTTGGACATGGGGCACCAGATTGCCATTGTACCATGGAGTGGGTAAGATGTCTTACAGGCTAAATGGAGAGAACTTTGCAGCTCTCTGTGGGAGTTGTATGTTAATAACACATTCCTTGGCCTTTTTGAGGCCACATTGTCCAGGATGGCAATCCTTGATATGCTTCTCCATTAAAACCTTCACTTTTTCACCAGTTTGTATTATTTGCTCTCTTGCATTCTCTCTGAATTTTTCCAGTTTCCAACTTCTCGTGTTCAACCTCTGGGCCATTTACCTGTCTCATCTACAGAAACGTCACTGTGCCAGTCTACACTACACTGAAGGGGGTAAGGAGTTACCTTACTTTTCCTGTTATGAAAAGCATGGTCCAGGCCTGCTAGTAATTTTAGAGAAAACAGGATGAAGCTGTGCAGCGAAGGAACAAAAATTAGAGAATCTTGGGAAGCATTGGACACCAAAAGAATGCTGAAGGAGTAGCAAATGATAAATGTGTTTAGGAATGCAGAACACTGCAGCAGTTTTGGTCCAGGAAGCTGCAGTGTGCACTATGTGGCTGTAGAAACCTAGAGGTGATGGTGGGTGCAGCCTAAAGAATGAAATGGAGCACAGGGCTTGTGGAACAGTATGAGGGCATAACCAGAGGAGACCCAAACAGATGGGACTAGACAGTCCAGCATGGAAGTTCTCAGACGAGAAGGGGAGGAAATGAAGAACCCTGGGGCAGAAGTGGGCAAGGTGGTGTGAAAATGAAGGGCATTGGTTGCTCTGCTTCCTTATTGAGTAGGGATTGTCCTGAAGAAACTCTTCTCTCACGCACTAACCAATACACATCTATTTTCCAGAAAGCCACACAGATCAGCAATGTGCCTTTCTTAGACGAATCTTCAGGATCTGATGATGACTGTGGCTCCCATGCCAGCTTAAGGACTTCTACTGCTGGATCCGAGAACAGGAAAGCTAGCATGCCAGGCAGCCCTCGTGCAGTGAAAAGAGGTAAAGTGGGAGTATTGCTACTGAGCAGGATGAACTCTTGTCATGACAGGAGAGGTAGGATGCCCCGAACAGCATCATCAGTGACAGGCAAATGCTCAGCCATAGTGATGCTACTAAGGAGTTCTCCCAGAATGTGTGCAGACATCAACAACTACTCGGTAGAAATCTGTTCTCTTAGGTGGTTTTACTGCTGATAGATTTCCATTCAGGCAATTGCTAAACTTAGATTGTGGGAAGGATTATCTCTCAAATTCATCACATATCCAGTTGTCTGTACCTTTTCTGTGACTTTTCCTTGAAAGCAAGCTAGTACTGGCATAGTAAAGAAAACGCTTTTTTTGTCTTTGTCACTGGCTGGTAATTGCTTGACCAGTAAGGAAATCTTTCCTATCTTTGAGAGGCATCAGATACTTTGCGTACTGATTAGGACATTTTTTCTTACCTGCTGGGAAGGCTAAACTGGATCTTTGAATGGAATTTTCATTATAATTGGTAGTCAGTAAAATAGAATCATATTTCATGTAGTCTTAACTTGCATGCATTGGCTGATGTGTCTCTGCATTGCCATGGACCACTGGTGGAAGATTCACAGAAAGCAAAGCCCCTTTTCCTTAGTTGGAATCTGAGGGGCTTTAGACTTCATAATGGATGTTTAGAGCTGCAAACAATCTGTCTGTCCTTTAGATAACAGGTCTGTTTATTTTTTTAAAATATTTTTTATTCTGTCTTTATTCAACAATAAATTTATTTCACTGTCAGTATCCAAAACTCACTTTCACTACTTGTGTTCCTAGGGAAAAGAGTTCTCAGAAGTCTGGTTAGTGGGGTTTAGGTTTCCAAAGTCTGATCTGATTTCTTCTTCTTGAACAAAAAAAGCCTTAGTGGTTGTGGCAGTTTGAGCCACATTAGAAATCTAAAATCCAATTTTCCAGGCTTCCCCCACCCCTTTCCAAAATTTATCCCATCACCGGAGAGAAACTTTCAGGCCAGAGGCTTCTATAGGGGAAGGGGGAATTATATACATTTATTTACACAAATAAATATACTGTACAAACTAAAAGCAACTATATATATATATTATTACATTTCTGTCAGTCCTTTTAGCCCCTCCCTTTAACTTTAGTCCAGAAAAGAGCCTTTCAAGGCTGGGAAGTAACTAGTCTCTCCTGGGAGTGTTCTGGGCCTGAATGCTCCTCCCTCACCAAGCTCCAGGTGTTTGTTGCAATCTCTCCTCCTCATGAAGTCCAAGAAGATAGCTTTAAGTCTTTTCTCTTCTGCTGCTGTGTGATCTCTCTCTCTCATACCTTGGTTCGTAGGCTGCTGCAGTGTAGCTTATCAACATACATGACCTGGAATCATCATTCCTCCAAGTCAGTTTTCGGCTGCCCCCAGTCAGCTTCGGCAGGGCAACTCCTGAGCTCTTGGCCCGTCTCCAATTTCGCCTGGGATTCTTCTCCCAAGCGCCGAGCCTCCTCCTCTGGCCCGTCTCTTGGCTCAGCTTCAATGCTGAACCTCTCCTCCACTTACAGTGGAGGGAAAGAAAAAGCCCCCCTCTACAGCTTCACTGCAGAAAAGGAGGGGGGAGAGGGCTTGGCTGCAAAGCCTGCCTCTCTCCTCTTACCTCAAGTGCTGTAAAATCTCTTCTTTCACAGCACACACTCCAAATGCTGCCTCCAACTCCGGCCCAGGCAGAGTTGGTGGGGCCGCAGGGCTCCCCTCTCCCCGCTGGAAGGGGGAGGCAGGGGGAAGGAGCCCAGCCACCCCCTGGCCTTTTCCACCTACACGCAGACACCAACAGCAGAACTTGCCAACAGCTTCCCGTGCTGTGTATATATGATTTTTAGCAGAAGCAAACGACATGGACAGTGATTGGCTCTCCAGGGAACACTGCCCTGACACTCAATCACCTCTGAGCCCCCCAGCCTCTCGGGGGGGGCAATTTCAAACCATGACAGTGGTGAACTCAGAAACTTTTTCAGAGTGGGAAAAAGTTCAGTGCATGCTTCTGTCTAGCCATGATTCTCATTCCTTCCTTTATTTTAAACAGGTGTATCTATGTCCTCACTGAGCTCTGAGAGTGACTATGCCATCCCTCCTGATGCCTATTCCTTGGATGATGACTATTCAGAGCCAGAACATAAGCTACAGCGAACATCTTCCTATTCCACTGATGGTGGAATCTGCACTGTAAGTCTTACTACATTACAGTTGTAAAGGAATGCAAACAGAGCCTTAGCCTTGAAAAAGCATAACTACAATATATTGAGTTATCCCCTGCAAAGTGATACTCTGACAGACTGGGCTGTTGGTCCAGCTGATAGGTATCAAAAGACACTATCTGATATTTCAGAAGGAGGTGCAATTTCTCTTATGTGGTTAGATTAAAGTATGTACCTCAAGCGCTGTATTCTTTTCTGATGGCCTGTATTGATTTCCTGTAGTCATATTCTACTTTAATGATGGCCTTACACTTTTGGGACAAAACAAGTTTGGAAATTCAGAGGAAGGAATGAGACAGGATATAATATTTTGGCCTAGAAAAAAACCCTTAAACACGGGTAGCATTAAATTCTGTACTCTTGAATGTGAGAGATCAAGCAGACAAGGAACAGGAGTCTAATCATGGCATAGAGACAGCCTTCACTTTTATTTGGAAAATCAGTGCTTTGGTAGGAAGACAAGTAAGTTTACAATGCATCAAACAAACAGTGAAATCATCTTCAGATGCCTTCTTTACTAAAGCAACACAAAGTGGTATTTGCAGCTACACAGATAGCTTAGGACTCTCTCCAAACTGAGCAGAGAGCACTGACCTTTGATGGCTGCTACTAAACAAAGCAGAAAATGATGGAGATGCAGAAAACGTCTGGACTTTTCAGCACACTTTCATTTGTATTTTGAGAGGTGCAGGATAATCTACTCTCCGCTTTGTTTTTTGCCCTCCAGGAACCCATGGAGAAATCAGGTTACTTGCTCAAAATGGGCAGCCAGGTAAAGATGTGGAAGAGACGATGGTTTGTTCTTAGAAACAGACAAATCATGTACTACAAGTCTCCGGTAAGTCACTGGGATACATTTACTATTCTCTGGAGGCACAGAGAAATACTCATCAGTCAGTACATGGGGTTCTGAGGAAAACTACAGCTTCCATGGGGAAGAAAGCTAGATTCTTTCATTTTTCACCCTGCTGCATGGACATGAAAGTACTAGAAAACTAGGGTAAAATTGAAAATAAGCCTTCATGCAGACAAAATTTGTATGTACGATAAAATACTGCTATTGTTTGCCTTCATTATTCTGCTCTATTTAGCCACATTACAGAGAATTATACTTAGGGATGTTCACCTTCCACAATCTTTTCTTCTGGACAGTAATTTCCTCCATACCTGCATAATTACACAGTATTTCTGTGTTTATACACATCTTTACTTACAAGTTAAGAATATTGAGAAGATTGATTTTCAACTTTTTCATTTTCTCAGTTGTCATATTCTAACAAGAAAAAATACATCCTAGGGCACAGGGCATCTTTATTTCTGACACTGGGTTTATCCATCAGAATGCACAAGCAGATTATACATATATATTATATTCATATATATATATATATAAATAATTTCATAAATACTTAGAATTTAGACTGTTGTTGGAAGTGATTTCTGGAAGACCCTAGTCCAACTAACACATTGAAGAAGGACTGTCATCAGCTGTTGATGGTTTTGTCCCAAACCAATGGTTTTGTCTAGCCCAATCTTGAAAACTTCTAAAGGTGGAAATTCAGCCACCATCTTGGTACATGTTTGGTACTGTATTGCCTTCCCAGTGAGAAAGGCTTTAGTCTGTTGATGGTTTGGATTTTTTTCCTAATGTCCAATTTGAACTTCATAAGACAGTATTTGTCACCATTACCCTTGTTTTATTGTCTGCCACTACTGAGGAGACTTGCTTCATCGTGTCAGTGGGATCACGCTGCCTCAGTCAACCTGGCAGGCTTCAGCTGTCCTTTCCATCTCATGAATGCAGACTCTGACCTGCACATGCACATCTGAGGTTTCCTGCTGAAAAAACTGCTTTGCTCTTTCCTCAGAGCGACGTTATCCGCAAACCACAAGGGCAGATGGAGCTGAATTCCTCATGCCAAATTGTCAGAGGTGAAGGGTCCCAAACATTCCAGGTAGGCATTGCTTTTTATCCTGCAGATAACCATACACTCAGTGGTTGTGTGAGTGAGATAGTACCTAGGATCTCCTCTTTTTGAAAAACTCTTACAAGATCTCTAGTGTGATTTTACATGCCTGGAGGATCTGAAGAAACATCTGAAGTGCTGGTTTCCTACTTTTGAAGTACTAGAAGTTAGCCAATCAGTGGATTCAGTTTTACATCATTGTGTTAGGGGATTTTATAATAAAGGCAGCATTGAAGTTTCTCTCATACTCTGAAAGGCACATGGCCTGACCTGTGAGCTACTTTCTGCTCTTATGGAATTGAAGTTGCTAAGACTTAATGCTATTAAATTCATTGCATCTTTCCTTTCAGAGTCACAAGGTAGTGAATGCAGAATGCAATACAAAGTGAAGGCAGCAAAAACCTCACATTTATGTAGACACCTTTAAAGTGAAAAATTAGGAGCAGCACTGAGAAACAAGAAAATATGAGAGAGGACATAAAGCCTCAATATCCAAGAGAAACAGCAAGAGAGTTCATGAGAATTTGATTGATTTGAGTTTCGTTTCTTTCACTTGGGCTTTGAGGATGAGCACCTTTTTTCTTACCCTCAAAAAATCCCTCCCTAATGACCAAAAAAAAAAAACAGTATGGGATAAAGAAACTCAGCAGCTGAAGAAAAGATTTATAGGTGTGCAGATTTATATTTTCTCACTCCTTTTCCTTCCAGCTTGTGACAGAAAAGAGGACCTACTTCCTGACAGCAGACTCACCCAACATCCTAGAGGAATGGATTCATGTCCTACAGAGTATTCTGAGAGTGCAAGTGACCAGTCCTGTTGGTGTTCCTCATAGTGATGAGAAACCTACTGTGAAAGGTTGGCTAACCAAGGTAAAATAATATTTCATACTTTATTCAGTTTAGATCGGCATTGACAGTGTACCAGCTTCTTGGTTTGTACAGTAAATGTGAGCAAGAAATTAGTATTTCAATACTCCGTATAAGAGTAGGGGAAGAAAGAAAAGTGTCAGTAGATTTCTGCATTTCAAAGCAAAACATCTATATAAATGATAAGGAATGAGACAAACAAGGCTACTGAAAGATACCGACTTTGTCAAATAGTAAATAATAACAAATATCTAGCTTATGTATGCTTTTCTTCAACAGAATTCACAGCATATCACAGCAAAAAAATCAGGAAACTGTTAAATATCACATTTAGTTGGTCTGTAACTTGGAGAGTTCCAAGGAAATGGCTTGTATGGTTCTAGGTTAGCATTTATTGCAGTCATAACAGACTGCATGTACATTAGTGCAAAGAACAAAGGCTGAGAATTCTTATGCTTTATACCACTTCCATAGATTAGTTTTGCATTGCAAGTTACTATGAATATTTTAATATATTTCTGATCAGCTTCTAAGATGGCTAAAGACAACCTGCATGTGAAGGTTGTTTGTCTGCAACACAGGTTGCTCCCCACACTACAGGTTGACTGGTCTTTTCCTGGTGAGATGAACTGATTTGGTTTTATAATTTTAAATAGGTGATTCTTCATATTGTATCTCAGAATACAGAAATTCTTCATATTGTATTTCAGAAATTATAAATTATGAATGAGTAAAATACTTCACAAAATCTTAGACCTATTTCCATAAGCACCTATGTCCCATCTTCTTAGATGTACTTTCCTGCTTTTGGAAGTGGTGCCCTGTTATGTTTTGAGAGAAGCTTTATATTAGCATAAGACAAATAACATATGCAAGGTTTTAAGGGAGAGTTGAATTGGAAGTTGAAATTCTAGAAAATTGTTCCAGCAACACTGCTGATGTTAAAAGCATGTATTTCTTGTCCTCCTTACAGGTCAAGCACGGTCACTCTAAGCTGGTCTGGTGTGCACTGATTGGAAAAACTTTCTACTACTATCGAAATCATGAAGATAAAGTAATTCCTTTTTCCCTTTTTATTTCTAAACTCTTTTTCCCCATTTCTCATGAATCTTTCTTTCCTTTTACTGCTTCTGTGTCTCATGCTTCAAGCTCTTCCTTGGTTGTACTTTTCCTCTTCTAACAGCATCTCTTCCACAAAGAGAATCAATATTTTCTCTGATTTTATTTTTTTTAAACTAGAATGACAGCAAACTTAAAAGGCAAGTGACTGAACTTTCTCATATCACTGTATATCTTGTTTCTCACTTTCTCCATTTGGTCTTGTCAAGCCTTTAGAGCAGACTTTAATACAGCAGCTGATATATCTGCATACTGTCATGAAAATTAATAGCAACAATATGGGAAAAGGGGGGTAATTTAGTTAGTAGAATGTCCTTCTATTTCTGGAAGCTTGGGCCAATAGTACATTGCTTTGTCCTGGTGATCTCAAAACCCAAGTTTTAGAATATCAAGAAATACTGTTCATATTTGGGATTGACCTCCAGAGTTAGCACAGCAGATATCTTCTCTTTATCTGAATCTACTTACTTATGTAATTTTAGAAGTACTAATTTTCCATTAGCAAGCAGAAAGTCTGACCAGGATCAGAAAACAGTGGCTCAAGATACTGAGTAACTGACATCAAGTGTAATGGGAAGAAAACAGTACCTTATGGGAAAAGCCATCTTTTTATTTGCATATTCTCATTCTGACCTGTAGATGCTCTCCCAAGAAAAATAATAAAAGTAGTGGCATACTTTCTAAGTGTCACACTTTATGAAAGAGAAGAGATTCTATAGAAATGCAAGATTACAGTAGCTAAACACTGAATTTATTATTTATTCCTTACATTTTACAGAACTGCCAACATTTTGATCTGGCTTTTCTTTCCCAGTATTCCCTGCCTATAGTGGAAGATTGTCTACCCTTATCTAACTCACTTCTGCTCTAGCTACACTTACCTAACTCGCTTCTGCTCCTTATAGTGTCCCCTAGGGCACCTGCCTATGCGTGAGTCCAAAGTGGAAGAAGTAGACCGTTCCTGTGACTCTGATGAGGATTATGAAGCCACTGGTGGAGGATTTCTCTCATCCCACTGTACACTGGTGATTCACCCACAGGACCAGAGTCCCACATACTTACTCATCCGCACCAAGCAGGAGAAGGTATAAAAGACAGTCTTTTTTTTTGGAGAGAAGAGTCTGTTTGGTAATAGTGAACAAAGGGGTCATACAGGCTGAACCTGTTTGTAGAAAAGAGGTCTGAATTGACCCACACTGTGCTCATCTTTATGCCTAGAATACCTGGCTGTACCATCTGACCGTTGCAGCTGGTAGCAGAAATGCCACAGTGGGCACATCATACGAGCAACTCATTGGAAAACTACTGGATGCAGAGGGAGACCCTAGTAAGTAGAAACCACAAACTCTTCCATGGTAGCAAAATATTAAGAAGAGTAATTTCAACTTTCAGTTTTAATCCAGCCAGAGGTGAGGGAAGGGGATTTCAGTAGTACATCATATTACATAATGTCCTTCTCCCCTAGTTCCCAGACAAGTCCATCTCATTGTCACATCATTTATCAAAGCCTCTGAAATGTGTGTAATGTTAATTCAAATGAACATAAAGAACTGGAGGGGGTTTTTTTCCTGGTTTTGTTGGTCTTGATTTTCCTTTCCAGGGAATCTTGACCATACAAACACATGCTCCTTCCTCTAAATACACTCACACACAATTACCTTCACATCTGTTTGTCTGCATGTGTAAACCCTTACACATACATCCATGTTTGTCTGTTCCTCCTCATCTTTGGTACATGCTCATGCATGTATGTTTATGCACCATGTTCTCAAATATGTATTAACCTATGCATTCGTACTTAATCCTCTTTTCCTGCACACTCACATATTCCTGGACCTCTATGTGAACCTTGCTTACTGTTGAACAGTGACTTGCACTAAAAAAGAACAATACCAGCAGGCAGTTGCCCTGGCAGACTTTGTGTCTCTGGTTTGAATACACAGCTGAACAGCTTCTTACCAGAAGAGCTGATGAGAAGCTCTGACATAGCACAGTTGAGGATGGCAATACTTTCTGCTGATGGCTAATGCTGCCGGTGACTCCTTATCTATGGCAGGCTTTGCTGAAAGCAGTGAAGTGTCACCAAATAACATGGCCTAGTGCAGTGCTGCTTCCTTGGGTGCTCTGCTGTTTCAGCAATGCTCCTCTTCAACACTGGCACTGTTGTCTTTCTTCTGTTTCTGACATTGCATGGTTTTGCCCATCTCCTACCTCAGATTCTCCTCTGTGGAAGCATCCTATGTTGTGCTACAGTAAAGACGGGTTGCACACATCCCTCACCACTCTGCCATCGGAGGCTCTGCAGACTGAAGCTCTGAAACTTTTTAAGGTATTGAAAGGGACGTTGCATGATTTTCAGTTATTTTGCTCTGTTGTTGGGGCAACAACAGTATTTCGTCATGTTTTCACATTTACTGTCGCTATTGGTTGTTTTAGACAAGCCTGCTGGGTTATTTAATTACAATAGGATAGTTGAATATTAGGTGTCATTCATTCTTTAGAGGTTTAATTTTTTTTGTGCGTAATCTGGGTTTAGGAGTACTGTCCCCCACAAACTTTATCCTTCAAAGTTAGCTTTATCTTCCTCTTTCCTCTCCAATAGTCAGATTGAAGGAAATAGAAACAGTTTACTGGCAAATTCAGTAAGACCAGTGGTGAAGCCACTGGAGATTGCATTTTTGCACTCTACAAGTGTAAGATCAGCAGTAAGACTGGACAGTGTGAGCAAGGTAAAGCACAGGCATGGAAGGCAGAAAGCACATTTTCCCCTTGATTCTCTTGCTGACTTGTAAGTTCTTCAGACTGGGGGAGGTTGAGTGAATTTTCTAGTTGCCATAATTGAAGAGGTAGGAATAGGAATTAAGTATTGATTCTCCTTCCTCCTCTCAAGGTTATTTATTAATTGTCTGTAACGCATCTGAAGAACCTGGCCTGGAAAGTACCAGAGAAGAGTTGCTGTATTCATGGCATTGACTAACTTCCATTCTTTTACAGTCCTGTCAGCTGTTCATCAACGTTCCCGTGGAGGCATCCTCTGTTGATTACCATGTGTCACTTGCCCAGACGGCACTGCAGGTCTGCTTGACCCATACTGAGCTGCAGAATGAAATTTATTGTCAGCTTGTAAAACAGACCAGCTGCCGACAACCCCAGAACCACTCAGTCATTCAGGTCAGCTCCTCTTCTGTTCCTTCCACTCTGCAAATACTTGCTATTTAATTCCTTGTTTTTAATAATTAGCAATGAGACTGGTTCTCACAAAATTGTGCTAGCGCTAAAGGTGTGCTAGAGGAAGGAGAATCTCAGCACTGTTGTGCACAGAAAAACACTAAGAATGTAACCATGTGCAAAATAAGTTTTAGTTTAAATTGCAAATGGTCTGTTCAGACCATATTCAGAATCAAAATTCATAGGTTGTGTCGGCTAGCTATAACTGTCACATGGTATTAATTTCCATTAAAATCTTCCATTTTAGATAATCAACAGCACACAAATCATCAATATTACTATTAAGCATGAAATCTGGATTTTGCACTATAATTACTGGATAAATTAAATAAATAAGTTACAGTATGAATGGGCATACTCATTTATAATATTCCCAGCTCAAATGAGAAATTAAAATCAGGTTAAAGAATAATGGGTCTAATATGAAGCAAAATACAAAACAAGGATGATATCCAGTTTTATGTTCACAGTGCTGGCAACTCCTTGCTTTATGTGCTCCTCTATTCCTGCCTCAACATCACTTCCTCTGGTACATCAAACAGCACTTGCAGCGACATGCAGACCCCAGGTAAGGACTGCAGCAGCATTTTCTTCTGCTAAGCCAACTGCCTTTTGCATCTACAACAAACAAAGAGGGAAGCATTTGTAACACACACCTGCAAAAACATGTTGAGAGAGAGGACAGGTTTCCAATGGTATAAAGCTGTGCCCCTTCAGTCATTCACATTAATTTGTCACTTAGACTAAGCTAGTTCACAAAAGAGAGTGACCTATATTAGCAAAAGAACTTTTTGCAGATATAACTGGAGCTACATAGGGAGATGTTTTCCTAATGCAGCAACTTTCTTTTATTGATAAAAGACAGATCAAAGTAATTATTTAGAATGAATTATTCAAATTTTAGGTGATAACATTCTGCTGTCAGGTTAGTAGGCATAGTGACAGAACAAAAGTGAGGCAGAAGACATCTCAGGAAACTGTAAAAAGTTAGGAAAAACTAACAAAACTGAAATAAATGTTTTCTGTTGCCATTTTCCCTTGAAAGAAAACAGTACTAGATCTACAGTAAGGGCAGTAACTTTTTCTCCATTGTTCATGCTGTGCTCTTAGTTTGTTTCCATGCTGATCTCATCTTCAACATATCTCACTGTGTCCTTAGGGGGAAGGTCACAGCTAGACATGTCTAGTTGCCTGTTGCAACAATATACTCTTGTTAAGCCATAGGTAAAAGAGTTGTTTCCTTTCAAGCAAATATTCATATTCTAATAATAATTCTAAGTCTGCCTTGGAATTCAAGCCACAAGTTTCCTGGCACTGCAGAGAAATCTGTGTCCTCCTATCAAATCTTTTTCATTTTCTTATATGCTGCCTCACATTTGCAATTTCTTCTCAGAAGTGAAAATATGGATATCAGGCACTCCTCAATGTTCAGGTTCTCTGTCTGTTTGCTAAGACAACATGTTAGGGATCTTTTATGTAGGATTAGAAACCATCTCTTCAAACCTGTGTGCATTACCAGCTCCCAAACTGGCCCATTCAATCCAGTAGTGAAGCTGCTGTGGGGAACTACTGAATTTCATAAGGATGTGCTGGGCTCTGTGAAACTGATCTGTTTAATTAGTTTCAAACATTACTATGCTGATGGTCTACTAGGTTCTTAGCCCAAAAGTACCTTTATCAACAAATATCCTCTAAGCAGAAGCAAAGAGGAAATTTATTTACACAATCCAGCTATGAAACAATTATTAGGGCTAGAAAAAACCCAGAAATTATGTGAAAATGTGTCTATATTCATCTGTAGTTTACATTAGATTTAGAGCAGTTGCTAAGTATGACTCAGCTTGGTTCCTCCTGCCTAGCTCTAGGAATACATAAGTCTCTTTGGCTGTTTCTTGACTAGTTAAATAGATATACTTTCCCTGTTTCACACAGCAAAGCAAGATACTCGAGTGTTTACAGTGCATAATGTCTATGGTCTAGATTTATACTAGATCTTAATTCTAGGTATTGTTTTTCATGAAAGGTGACCTTAGAGTATATCCAGTGTCTTAAAGAGGAAGCAAAGTGGGGCAGAGTTCTAGGTGAGAAGACACAGGGCTCAGGAGCATTTGGAAGCCAGACACAACAGGTTCTTGTTGAAGCAAGATTCCCTATTTGAAAATTGTCCAAACGTATTACTGGGGAGGTAAGCAATATATTGCTACAGTGAAAAGCCAGAACTCCTGACTTCCATGTTGCTTTCAGGGATTTAACCAGAGGTTTAATCATGTACTGAGCTGCTAAGGGCATCTTGAATGGGATTAGTTTCCCCCGCAAAGTGATAGCACAATTATAAATCTATGTAAGTCCTTCCATTTCAAAACTTATTCAGTATATACATTCTTAACATTTTTTAAAAGGTATAATTGATCGTTCCTGCTTGGCTTTAGTGACACATTTTTTTGGTGCTGTTCAATGGAGCACTCTCTTTAGTAGGCAGTAAACTATACCTATCCTTTATTGAACTATCAATAAATCTAAGCTTGCTTTGAATCTCTGTCAAGTCTCTTGACTGGCAGATAGGGTTAATACATGGAAATTATAATTTGTATAACCATGTAAACTGATAAATACAACTTGTGTAATCCTGTGAGACTAATGCATTACAATCTATTATTAATATTTACCAGGACTTGATATAATAGTAACTAAATTCCACTGGCATGACAGCAAGTTTGAGGGTGAACAAGTCTTGGCTTAACGGATACTATGGTGCCAATAGGGTACAGAAGAGAATATTCCTATACTATGTCCAGTCCACCTAGAAGTAGGGGATGCTCTTGTGCTTCCTGGAGAGTCTGTTGTCTACCTTAATTTTACAGGTCCTTGGAGCTCAGGTTTGTGTTGTAGCTTTTCACTTGAGCTGTTAGTCTGTTGAGATGAACAATACACCTGCACAGAGATATATCTTTGCTTGAGAAAAAGCCTGAGGGAGGAATGCTTTGTCATGACATGGGAAATTGAAGAGAACATGGCACTTAGAGCATGTTCATGTTTTTCTCCACCTCTTCACCTAGGAGTGAAATAGGCAAATATGCCATCTACTGCCAGAGATCAGTAGACCGCACGGTGCAGGCTGGAGAGCGGGAAGCCAAGCCCTCCCGGATGGAGATTGTGTCCATCCTTCTAAGAAATCCCTACCACCACTCACTCCCCTTCAGCATCCCAGTGCACTTCATGAATGGAACCTACCAGGTGAGCCACCACAGCTGCCCTTCTTCTGGGCACTAGAGGACTGCACCATAACCTGCCTCCTTCATATGGGTGGAACCATGGTAATTACACATATCAGATATTCGGAGATAGACACTACTTCTCCTCCTTGTCATTTTAGCTGTTTTCCCTGAGAAAATGAAAGGAATCCAGCCCCAGCTCTACAGGTCTTAGGAAGAAAAGATAGCTGGGGGAAATGGGCAGATGTCAAAAGTGCCTCAATATGGGAAAGAATGCGGTGTGAAGGGAGACAATAGTGCTGTCACTGGAGCTGGCAGTTAATTCTGAGACATTAATCTGTAGAAAACCAGCCTTCGTTAGTTGTGATACCCATCAGTGTCATGTTTCTTGAATTTTTCTTGTATCCTCAGTTAATTCCTCTTTCATTGCAGGTTATAGGTTTTGATGGTTCTTCAACAGTTGATGAATTCATCCAGCGACTCAACCAGGAGACAGGAATGAGGAAACCATCCCACATGGGATTTTCTCTCTTCACAGATGATCCTTCTGGCAGGAATCTGGAACACTGTTTGCAGGGCAACATGAAGGTATTTATTTTTCCCCTCTGCTACCTTCAGTATACATCTTTGAAGAATTGCTGAATGGTTAATAAACTGCTAAATAGCTAATAATTGTTTCTTAATGAATCAAGATCAAATAAAGTTGGATATCATCTATCTAGGTTAATAATCACAGATGAGATACTAATTCCTGCACTTGGGTCACAACAACCCCATGCAACCCTACAGGAAGAGTGGCTTGGAAAGCTGCCCAGAGGAAAAGGGTCTGGGGGTCTTGGTCAATGGCCAGCTGAACATGATCCAGCAGTGTGCCCAGGTGGCCAAGAAGGCCAATGGCATCCTGGCCTGTATCATAAATAGTGTGGCCAGCAGGACCAGGGAAGAGATTATTCCTGTGTACTTGGCACTGGTGAGGCTGCACCTCAAGTACTCTGCTCAGTTTTGGGCCCCTCATTACAAGAAAGATATTGAAGTGCTGGACTGTGTCCAGAGAAGGGCAGTGGAGCTGGTGAAGGGTCTGGAGGGTAAGTCATATGATAAGTGTTTGAGGGAACTGTGGTCATTTAGCCTAGAGAAAAGAAAGTTTAAGGGGGAACCTTATTGATCTCTATAACTACCTCAAAGGAGACTGTAGGGAGGCGGGGGATGGTCTTTTCTCCCAAGTAACAAGTGACAGGATGAGGAAATGGCCTCAAGTTGCTCCAGGGGAGGTTTAGATTGGCTATTAGGCAAAACTTCTCCGTGAAAGAGTTGTCAAGGATTGGAACAGGCTGCCCAGGCAAGTGGTGGTATTTGGAGGAATTTGAAAGACATGTAGATGTGGCACTTGGGGACATGGTTAAGTGATGGACTTGGCAGTGCTGGATTAATGGTTGGACTTGCAGATCTTAAAGGTCTTTTCCAATCTAAATGATCCGGTGATCCTATAATTAGCTCAGTCTAATCTGATATACTTCTTATTACAAAGCAAGTTCTAATTTTAGTAGATGATAAATTGGTCAATTTTAAAAAAGTCTTTAACTCAGATTTTCGCACATATTAAAGTTTAATTTGTCTTGATGACAAAATTGAAATATGACTGAACTAGTCAGCATGAGCATGATATCACAACCGACATCAAATGTGACACTCTTAATTGAGACAAATTTATGTTAGGCTGTGAGTCTTTTGGCATGTCTACATGAATTCCATCTATTGGATTATGAAGTATCTCCTTGCTGTCTCCAGATAACTCAGGCTTTCACTGTTGATGAGTGTACTTAGCACAGAAAGCTCTACTGAGTATGGCTTAAGAGTAGAGTGCCTCCGATCAAGGAAGAAGCAAAGCAGATAAAGTATTAACATCTGTGTCTTTCATATGGAGATTTTTACCCATGCTGCAGCTGAATGACTGCCTTAATTGAGCAGGCTAGCCACCATGAATGAGACACATCAGATTTTGGTACAAATCTGGGAGAATAATTTGTCATACAGAATTGATGGAAGAATAGTTGTAGTGGCAACTTTGAATAGACTCTGATACCTCTATGGAACTTACACAATCAGTGTTACACAGTGTAAAATCTGACATTAGGCAACAGAGGGAGAAGATACCAATAACTTTGAATTAGATGATTTGAAAAGGAAACTGCCACAGACAGTGCCAAATTATATAGTTTGCTTTCATGGCCTGATATAGATCAGATAATCTGGAGCTTTGCTTGTAATTGGACCACCATCTAGAGAGATGAGGTATCAGAGTAAACAGAGGAGCTTGAGACAATCAAAGGCATTACTTTTACTAGTTATTATTTACTTGCCAAGGCAATCTCAATAGCTTCTTAAGAGAGTTTTAGAGATCTGATTATGTATTTCATGTGGATTCTTATGTTCACATTCCTTTTATTGAGATGCCATCAAAAGAGAAGTAGGGGTCTTCATTAAACCACTTAGAAAAGGACTGGAATAACCAATAGAGCTGAATGGAACTAAACAAATTAACCATGTTATTACTAAAAATATGTCTGAGTTACAAAGTTGGAATCCAGGACCAAAGTTTGGACATTTGCATCCAAGGGTTTGGTTTAGCCATGCGTGTAGACAGCTACTGTTCAGAGGATACATTAGTGCTTTAGTCTGGCTTGGGAGGGCACTTCTGAAGCAAACCTACCAATCATTGCTATTAACCATGCTTTGACTCACATTAAGGAGTAACCTGAGAGCATGAAATTGATTCCTTTTATGTGAAATATGAACTGGAAGATGTGACTCAAAATAGTAGTGAGCTTTCAGGTCACTTAATCAGACTAAAGCTAATCCAGTGGAAAATCCTTTAAAACTCATATAGTGTGGGCATAGAGATTTAGGAATGGGTGTTTCTCTGTGCGTATCTGCTCCTCCTGAGCTTTGCTATTTGCTAATGTAGACACAACCACAAGAGTTACTACCAGACCAGAATTCATTTAAACATGCTCCCCTGCACATTAGAGCTGGAGTTTTCAGTTGGAATGCTTTAATTTTTACATATTGTGTAACAGAAAAAAGTGTTTTGTCACTTTTGGCTGTGTTTATGCTGATCCAGTCTGTTTCTTTAATCTTCTGTGTTCCACAACACTTCATTCACTTACTTTTCCCTCAGGCCTTGGCTATATATCTCATCTCAGTTTGTGTCTCCTCTCTCCTTCATATTTTTTAAAGATCTGTGATGTCATTTCTAAATGGGAACAAGCCTTAAAAGAATTGCACCCTGGGAAATACGAAGGTGGCACAAGAATTGTGAAGTTGACCTATAAGAACAGGTACTGTTGTTTGTTAGGTGGCCTCACTACTGCTGTTAATAAAATATTCTAGACTGCATATATCTCTGTAGATGACCAGTAAACTTATAGTATCGTTAGTGCCAAAACTATTTTAGCTAAGATGCATTTAAAACCTACATGAGATGTGATGACTTTTGTGTGTTACATATACAAAAGCTTATGGCCTAGAGGTAAAACCCAAACCACTTTGCAATAGCAGAATAGACTTAAAAAGAGTTAAGAACTGGCTCTAGTACAATAAGACATACTTGGACAATTTAATTTGCCTAGATCCTAAAACATAATTAAATAATGTGAGAGACCTAGAGGAAAAATCACTAGTGAAAACAAATATGCTGAAACTTACAATTAAGTGAACAATCACAAAGATTAAAAAGATACAAGAACAATGTTCTAAATCACATGAGTTGTAGAAGAGATGCAGTAGCAGTGCCCAAACTTTATGAAGAAAGAAATGTTAAAAGTTAGATGATGAAAGACGGTAGAGAAGCAAAGTACAAGATAAAGATCTAAATAAAAAACTGGAACAAGTTCATCACTTCTAATACAGACAAGAATTCTGAATTACACTGAATCAAGAGCTGTACGAGAACAAGGAATGGCGTTCCGCATTTGAATTCTCTGTGCAGGCAAAACAAAGGCTACTCCAAAACTGAAAAGAGACAAAGTTCTGTATTGAACATATGAAGATTTTGTTGACTGTAATAGTGGAAAAAACTTCTGTCAACTTTGTTAGTTGGTATAATAGAGGTGGAAGCAGAAATTACTGCTTTTGACCTTGAAGGCAGTATTTGTTTCAGGCGTGAAACAAATATTATTTTGTTGGACTGGAATGTGCCCAGACTGGACGGCAAGGATGTTTTGATAAGGTATTTCCAAGGTTGGGCTGTTCTAACACCAAAGACTCTGATAAGAAATGTGTCAGGTCAATATGGTCCTAATGGTGTTGTTAATCTCAAAGTGACATAAAAATAAACAAACTGATCCACTGGAATTAATATCTCATGCAGTATTTGTGGAATAGATAGCCATAGATGCAGCTTTACATTAATATTTGAATTAGGTGGTATGCACTGTAAGTTGGCATGCATAAGGAATGGTTCTGGGAAGCATTCTCCAAACTGGTGTCTTAACCCCCATTAGTAATCTTGCTATACCACATCAAAAAAATTGCAAGTGTGGATGGAATAAAAAATAGTAGGAAACTCTGATGTACAAGCATGTTTCTTTAAGTTTTGAAATAAAGCCTGCTGAGTCTCTTATTTCCTGCTGAAGCAAACTGAAGACTTTTTTAATAAGTCTTCAGTGTAAGTGGTCAAATCCAAGGTGGCAACTCTACAAGGCTGTCTTGTAGAAACTTATACATGTAGAGCAGAGGTAGTTCTCTTTTCTGTGATAAGCACAGAAGGCCATAACTTAAAGACTGCCTGTCTGTGCTTGATGGGGACCAATGGACACTGGTTTAGCTGTGTTTAATAAGGGTTCACTGTCTAGAAGTGGTTGGCTTACAGAATTCAAAGAGCTTCGAAAGCTAGAAAGGCTGTTTCAAGCCTCCTTGCCCAAATTTTGCTCATAATGTAAGCATCTCAGCTTCCAAATCTGTCCAGTACCCCCTCAATAAAAAAAAGAATAACCCACTTTTATTTTGCCTCACCTTGATTAAAGTTCCCAGCTGTACTTTCAGTTCACTATGTCACTTTTTACCTTTACAATCATCTCTACTTTTTAGACTATATTTTCGGAGCCAGGCCAAAGGTGAGACAGACCGTGAGCGGTTGCTACTGGCCTTCCAAGTCAGCAATGAAATAGCCAATGGAAGGTTTCCTGTTAATAAGGAATTAGCTCTGGAAATGGTGGCTCTGATGGCTCAGGTGAGTATGGCTGTGGGCAGAAATTCTCTCTTTTGTCTTCCTTCAGCTGTACACTGAGTGTCTTTGACTAAGCAGCTACCTTTTACATCGAAAGTGCTTCTTCTTACCACACATACAGAGATGCACCATGCCAAATACATTATACCATTATGCATATGTTAGAACACCTTTTGCTGTAGGGAAATTTGCTCTAGGAGTGCCTGTCCTTTACTTCTCAAGAAAAATATTGGAAAAAACCAGCGAGGCTGGAATATCACCTAAACTTCTCCAATCAGTACCTTAGCAGAGATCTGGAAATAGTACCACTACTGGAATACCACTGCTAGAATTCCATTAAGAGTAAAAACTTTCCCTGTTGCACTGCCAATACCTCTTACTCAGGATGAGCATGTTGTAGGATCCTCCATTAGACCTCCAGGTTTGCATTTAGCATTTTACCACATAAAACACACAATGTGGGTTGTGGCCATGATAAGCAGGATAATAATTCCTTACTGAGCTGAAACTGATTGTTGTATTTGTTGAAGCAGTGTAAACTGAGATGAATAACCTGGGCATGTGGTCCAAATATGCTGTTGTTTTTAACAGTTGAAATTAACCCCCAAAGCCTGGCAGTTATACAGATGTGTCTCCTTACAAGTATCTGGCTGAGATCTTGTTTCACTTTCTTAGATCAGTAAATAATTCCTTGAGCAGTCATGTTCTCAGTAGTTCTCTTTTGTATATATTTACTATGGTAAATCTGTAAACAAAATTCCCCAGCCTGTGTCATTTTGCATGACTAATAAACACAGTAGTTATTGGTATGGGAATTCATGGAATGTTCTAGTGCATTAAAAACACCATAGTTCTGTTGCACTATAAATAATAATGTTGTCTTAGGTGGAATATGGGGATTTGGATCGATCAGGATCTTCAAGTCCTGGGGGAACATCACAATTAAAAATGCAGCATCTTCTCCATCAGGTCTTAGATAAATTCTACCCCAAACACTACAAGCAAAACATTACTCCTGAACAACTCAGGTAAATTGTTGGTTCTTCAAAACTTTGCACTGAAAACAGCTTTTACTTGCAAAATTCTGTCTTATATTTAAGTAGTTTCAAGGAGCCCTGTCAAGATTATTTGACATAGAAACTTAAACAAAACACAAGTGTCAGGAAAAGGTTCCCTTAAAAGAAAAACTAATATAAAAATAGCCAAATCACCAACTAATTTTCCCCTAGACAAGAAGTTTAGGTCTTTCACTTCCAAATTAGGGATCTCAGTTCCAACAAATTAACCTAAGCCTAGGATGAATTATCTTCCTGAGTTTTTGTTTTACCCTTTCCCCAAGTGTCAATTGAACCCAGATGCCTAACATTTGCAATGAGTCATAGTGCCAGCACATATGAGTTGCTTCAGGCCATGCAGTAGTTCTGGTAGGACATATTTTGGTAGGGCTTTTTGATGTTCTGACTTGGAAATTTTCACACACAATGCAGAGAGCTCAAGTACAGAATTCAGATGCTGCCACGGATCTCGGATTTTTCTGTTTTAAAGTGAGAGAATGGTTTTATTCCAGAACCCTAGCTACTTAGGAATGCAGTGGTGTAGCTAACACAGTTACCCCCTTTTGGGAGCAGATTCCATCTGCATGTAGCGAGGTAGCTGCCAAACCACCCTAGTGAGCCAAATCAAGAGTGAGTTAATATGTATTGCCATTCCATATAGAGCATACTACAACAGCAAGGTATGAGGAAGGCAAGAGTGTAACTGGATATGAAGACAAGCTCTGCAGGGTTTTACTGTAACACCTGACCCAGTGTTTGTAGTTACAGTTGTTTAATATATACACCAGTGAGCAACCCATATGTGAGTAGGATTCCTGGGCATTACAGTATAACTAGTAATAAAATAATTATGGAAGTAGAGAAAATGCTAAAATTAAACTCATGTTGTACAATCCTTTTAACTGATAGTGCTAACAGCCTTGTCTGTAAGAGCTGTGTAGAACAGCCCTTTGGGAATAAAGAGGTACATCTATTAACTGTTATAATTTTACACACCTTTCCTTGGAAAACATTAGTAAATAATACTATCTTGTATTTTGGATTCTGAAAGGCAACTGACAGACAGGCTGGCAATGAAGTGGATGGTGCTGCAGGGATGCTCTCCACCAGAATGCATTCGAATTTATTTGACAGTGGCCCGGAAGTGGCCTCTCTTTGGAACCAAAATATTTGCTGCTAAGGTAATTGGACCACACCTTTTTCTGTTGCCAAGAGTGAACTACCTGAGCAGAAATATACCTACAATCTCTGGTTACATGAGTTGAAAATGCTGCTACTTCAGGAAAGGAAAAAACTGCACAATACTCTGTTCTGAAGAAAAAGCTCTGGTATCACATAGGTTGAAAAAGAAGGCAGGCAAGTATGTTCTAAACGCTAGGGGTTGCTAGCGTTCAGTAAATAAATACTGAAGGTTCCGTGGCTGTGTCAGTTGATCGTGATACAGAGTGCTTACTACCTGTCCTTACCAACCTTGCCAAAGCTTGCTTAGGCAAGAATTTCCCTGGTCAGCACAGCTGCAGTGATAGTTTAAAAAATACTACTTACATACCACCATGGGGGTGGAAGGGAAGAGTCCCCCGTAAGTCACACCTGGCAGCTGATGCTAGCTATAAGGACAATGGGTATTTCAGTCCTGTTCTCTGCTTGACACAGAGCTGGATGCTTTCCTTGCCACATGAGAGAGCCAAACACTGGTAGTGTCCTGCTGCAGAAACAAAAGCTGAAGCATGTATTGGGTAAGCTGCCAGCCCACAGGCATCAGTAGGAGAGCAAAGAATATCTGGGGAGAATACTTCTCCCAGGAGCTTGTACCATCCCTCAGTCAATCTCAGGCTAGAGCTCTGTACCTATCACCCTTGCCTGAACTGATGTCTTAGCACATGATGGCTGTCTGAGAAATCTTATTTTGGCATTAACTATCTTCCCCATCCCAGCAGAAATTTCCCCTGCTGAAAGCTTGAGCTAGGTCTTCTTCATGGTTACATATCTCTTGCTTTGAAGTCAAAGCTGCTGTAGTTATGGAACAAAGTCTAAGAATGAAATGGACTTCTTGATTAAACATACAAAAAGTTTTTGAAAATATGATTATTTCCACTGTCAGGAGTAAAAGCAGAAGTAGTTACTGGTATTTGAAGTTATGGACGCTGAAGAATCAGAATATAGAATAGTTCCACCCACAGTTTAAATAATGTTGATATTTCTGACAATCAGCATATTTTATAACTTTTCAACAGTTAAGCAGCAAAGCCTATGGCAATAGCCATGTAGTTGCTGGTTCCTAGGAAAGATTTATGTCATTAGCCATCACAACTCATCTTTAACAGATAATTGATGCACATTTGTCTGTAAGACTCTGTAAGAAATGAAATTGCATTGATGTGATGGTACTGGGTGCACTGGTGTTACAGAAACCAACAGGCTTCACTGTCTGCCTGACTGACAGGAGCAGTATAAAAACATGTGCAGAGCAGAGCTGCATTTTATTGCTCTGTCCTAGCATTTCCTTCCATTTTAACTACACCAATGGAATCTAATTAATCTCAAAGCCTTTGTTATCCTTGTATCTCTTGTGCTACTACTCTGAAAATTGTATGTAAATCTGAAAATATTATTCCAAATTTTGAGAAAAGCCCTCTTAAAAATCAAACCAGGTCACACCAGTAAGCCTATAGGATTCTTTCTCATCATCACTTTATCCTTAAAATCCAACATTTATGTCAGAAAGATCATTCTGTGGTCATCAAGAAATACCTGAATTAATAATTTTCTTTCTGTCTAGCCTATTTTGCCTTCCTCATTGGAAGACTCTCCAGTCTGGATAGCTGTGAATGAAGATGGTATCAGCATACTGGATTATAACACAATGGTATGTTGAGAAAAATACCTTACCCTGCCCCGGAAAGACATTCCCGAGTCCACTGAAAGTCACTAAAAGTTTGTCTTTAACTTCAAATGGATCCAGAAGTTAATTTGTAAAAGTCAGATGATGGAAGTCAGTGCTATGTTTGAACACTGCATAGACAAAGGAAAATTACAGCTGCAGTGTAAGGTAGGCTAGCAAACATGCTCATACATCTTTGCAAAATCTCAGTAATGTGGGTTTTACTACCACCATCTGGGTATAACAAAATTTGGACTATGAAGCAATGAGGCATCAAGCAAGCCAGGAGAAAACCAGAAATGCAATTGTTACTTGAGCTTTTTCTGCCAGCTGTTACCTATAGAGCCTGTAGTGCCTGTTACTGCTGGAGATCTGGTGTTCTTGCAGGAAGCAGCAATATAAATTAATATATTATTATAAGATGGGCATTTTGGTCTTTTTACAGAACTATGACTTTTTCAAATTCTCTATCTGCAGCATTTGAAGGTCTCTTATTCATACTCCTCTGTGCTGACCTTTGGAGGCTGTCGAGATGACTTCATGATTGTAGTCAGTCAAACAAAAGAAAACAGTTCTGGAAAAAACAGCACTGAAAAACTCCTCTTCACAATGGCAGTTCCTAAGGTAATTACAAAATGAAAAGCGAGATTCTTTCCAGCTGGCAGCATCAAAGCTGGGTGTTTTGTATAAGCCCTGAGGACTGGTACTTGTGAGTGCTGCACTAGCTATACACATTCAACAAATCCCTTGTAAGATGGAACCTTTGACCACGAGACTTATTTTACCTAACTCTTACAGACAGATTTTCATTTCAAAACTGAATAATTCCATGCGAGAAAGCCATTTATAAAAGTTAGACAGTCAAATAGGTTCTAAAAATCAAAGGGCACTTTTACCTCTAGTTGACTTACAGTTAATCATTTTCTTTTTTCCCCAGATTGTTGAAGCAACACTTCTTATTGCCAGCTACATTAACTACCGCTCGTCACCTTCACTCCTGTCTTCTACACAGCCCTCCCAAAGCAAAACACCTGCTAAGAAGCTCTGGGAGATTGAAAATCGGTGCTTTTTTCCTTCCATGCCCCGAAGCACTAAGGGGCCCACCCTGCTCTGAGGGCTCATTCCAAATGAGCTATGGTTCTTCTGGTTACACACCACTGCTTTAATGTGGACTCTGATTCTTTTTCCATAATAATAGACAAAGTTCCTTAGAGGTAGAGGCAGTGTCCTTTCTCTTTGGGGGGCGGGGGAAGTTATTTTGGGGGACTGTGCAGGAGTTTCCTTTCCATGACACACTCCATCCAAAATACCATGCCTCAGGTTGTTTACCTGCACAGTGCTCCAGTCACATTACATCTGCTCTCTTTCCTTACACTGATTATTCCATCTTGTACCTTTCTGCTTTGCTTTAGAAACACATACATTTTCTTTGATCCCTCACATTTGCAGCTTGCAGAAGACAGAAACTTTCCAAGTCCTTGCTCCAGACATGAAAAAAGACATTATTGAGAAAGAAGAGGAACTAAACTGACAAGAATAATTCCAATGCAAGTCAGGGGTGATTTTAGACCTGAAATAGGGGGTATAGAATTAGAGTTCAGTAGTACTTAAGAATGTTTTCAACTTTAAATGAAAGTGGAATCCTAGTGTCTTTAGATGTTGAGGACTCAGAACAACTGAGACTAGAACAGCGTCAGAGCATGTCAGCTCCTGCAGGACTGATGCATTTCAGAAGCTGACACTGTTCTATGCAATAGATGAACATTACATTGATGCTGCAGGGCTGAATGTGTCCCATGCTCCACTGTCAGACAAGCACTTTCAAAGACTTTCTGCTAATCACTGTTGTAGATGTGTTTGAAACTGCGCATTATCTCAGACAAGGGAAGACAAGACAAGCAAATTTTGTACTTTTTCTGTCTTTCAGCAACTAGAAAAGATCTTGTTCCCAAATAAGGTCTGCCATTCTGACTTGACAGAAGCTGCTCCTTTCAAACTCCTGCTTCCTTCATGCTACTATAAGCAAGGAGGAGGTAGTCAGCAAATGTGTACTCAAGTACTGCTCTTCTGACTTTCCTAAAGAATTGTGGTAGATTTAATTTTTTATCTGTTTCAAAGGGACTTTGTTTTGAGAAGGTTATTGAAGTTTAAACAAGTAAAAGAAAAATAGCAATTCTTCATGAAAAATCTAAATCTACATAGCTTGAGTTCAGCTCTTTTGATAAGCATTCTAAAAAAGCTAAGGAAAAATAACTGAACTTTCAAAAGTACCATGTGCAACTTCATAATAATTATGCATTCCTGGGCAACTTTCCCAAATTAAAACAGTGTGAACCCAACCACTAGAATGAATTCAGTAATAGCAAACCAAAGCTATGAACAAAGCAAATGAACAAACCAACCATACCAGTGTTTTTAGTACCTGCCACCAACCTTGAAACATCCAACTAATGCACACAAGGGAGCTGATACATCAAGCTGATACATTTTTGTTTCATGCTTAGGTGGGGGCAAAGCCACAAATCAGGAGTATGGGACAGACAAAAATTGCTCTTTGTAATACAAAGCAAAAAAAAATAAAAATCCCCAAACAAACAAAAACCCAACCCCAAACCACCCCATGGTGGGTTATGGAAACACTATGGCAAACATAAGACAGGAAAAGACTGTATGAACAGTGACCTGATTTGCACATACTGTAATGTAGCCACTTGTTATGAATTTAAAGACCATCCCTTGAAGGTACAGAAGAGGGTAGCTTTCTGAGCCAAAAATAATTTTGAGAAGGTATTTAGTCTTTTTTGTTTTCCCTTTGATACTTTTAAGCGACTATGTATCCTGATAGTAGTTTGTATTTCCTCTCTCTCTCTCACACACACACACACACACAGAGGGATCTCAGTATAGTTATGTCAGTTTGAATACATGAAGTATTACTCTTCCTCACTCAATCACCTCTGCCTAACAGGTTCTCCTGTATCTGAAGGTCTGTTTGGCAGCCTGCTTCTGGAATCCCACCAGTGACAAAGCTGCTTTAGAATAGGCTGAAGCCATGGGATGTCCCAGCTGTCATCAGCCCTGGAGATGCTCAAGGCATAGAAGTCTCCAGTTCACAGTTCAGAGGCTGTATTTCCTTATAGTGTTAACACTCATGTCCTCAGAGACTTGTACCAGGGTAAACAGGAAGCAGAGATGTTAAATAAACAGGAGCTGTCCTGAAGCTCATTATTTTCTGCCATAACTGCACTTTAAACTGAGAAGCATGACACATAGAACTTCTTTTCCTTCCTTATTTCTTAAAAATATTCACGAATACTTGAGTATTTCAGGGACCACCCCACTCTGATGGATGCACACACTCCTCCTATTTATAGCTTACCTGTCTTCAAACAACCAACCAACCCTGTGGAGATATCTGTTTTGTATGATTCTTTGGTAGAGAAAACAGTTTTTTATTTTAATCAATGGTTTTGTCTATTGATGCAGCATAGAATGAGACGACAAAAGCCTTTGTTTTCCTAACTGCTGTGTGTATATAGAAGGCTGCCTGGAATATACTGTGAGATTTCTGTTTGTTCTTAATAAAATGCAGCTATCATGAATTAAACTGTATTATTCTCACAATGAAAGAAACTATTTTAAAAGCCAAAATATTCTCAATGTAAACAAAAATGAACAAAGATTGTGTTTGGTATCCAGGCACATACCTAGTGCAAACCTGCCCCAGTCTGATTCTTGTTTCTCTCTGCTGATTTCTCAGCTTCAGTGGATGACTAAACTATGGGCACAGGATGTTCACTCCTTCAAAAGATTGCTAAAGCAATCTTTCAGACTTCCTCCTGTGACACAGCTTCTTGGTAATTTCTTCAGTGCACATTCTGAGGACTTCATGGGATTTTTATAGCATAGTCAGCATTCACTGCACACTCTTAAGCCTAAGACTCTGGTCATTCTGTTGAGACATCATTTATTTTCTGACACAAAAGCCAGTGGCACATCGCCAAGCTGCTGCCTTTCACTTGGACAACCAGAATACCTCCTGTGACATGAGCTAACCTGTGTCTTTCAAACTTCATGGCACCACGAGAAAAAACCAAATCACCTTATCTCTACCCTATTGCATGATGGTATGTTGACACATGCTTTTATTTACAGATAATGCAGACAAGCACAATACAGCATTGTATGCAAATGAAGCATGACCCCAGGCTCCTGCCAACTTGTGGGTTTAGATCAGTTATATTTCTAAGGAGTCATGGGGAAAAAAAAAAAAAGAGAAAAATACCAGTTAAGGGTTACAGTGACTTTTAGCTTATCAACAAAGAAGAATTTCCCAACTTTAAGTTACTCCCAAGAGCACAGATCAATAAAGCTTTATTCACATTGTCGTTACCATGATTTTCTACATCTGCCTCCAAGCTGCCTCATATTCTTGGAGTAATTGATGTGGCCCTTTTAATGCCACATCTTTTCCATGTTCTGTGTCACCGGGTCCCTGTCCCATTCAGCAATGGGTTCACATTTTCCCTGTACTCCTTTTGATACTTAAGTACTTACTGAAGCCATCCTTGCTGCTTTTGACATCCCTCAACAGATTCATCCCCAGACAGTCTTAACCACATCTTGAACAGTGTTGCTGTATTCCTCCTAAGTTACCTGTCCCTAATTCCACATTCTGTATACTTCCTTTTTGTGTTCAAGTTTTGCCAGGAGCAACTTGCTCATCCATGCAGGCTTCCTGGCATTTCTGCTCGACTTCCTGCTCATTGGGATGGATTGTTCTTGAGCTTAGAAGAAATGATCCTTAATTATCAGTCAGCTTTCTTGGACCCCTCTTGCCTCTAGGGCCCCATCCCATGGGACTCTTTCAAGCAGATCCCTGAAGAGGTAAGTCTGCTCTTTTATGTTTATTTCATTAAACGTAACTGAATCCAACAGTATGTTTTCATTTTCTGTAATTGTCCTTATGAAATTCTCCTGTGATCAGGAATTTTCCATCTCAGTCTACACAACAGCTTTGGTATTTAGAGTGGTTTTTTCAAACAAAGGGTTAAATAGGAACCAAAGAATGCATATTTTTGGCAGTCCAGCCAAAGTTACATTATGATTTTAGCATAATTTTCAGATGTACAAAAAAGTAAACAATCAATGCATTTTTTTGTCTCCCTCTGCCCTATTTCTCTGTAAGTCTTTTCTGTCTAAGCCTAAAAAGTTCTGCTCACCTGTCTTCAAAGCAGAGGATTTCAAGGTTCACTTCTGTGCTTGAGCTGACATTTTCTCTAACAATTCTATGAAGCAGTGCAGGCCTTTAGCCCTAACATCACTGCACCACTTTCTACTCATCTAATAAATGAAAGCCATGGGGTGGTTTTGCTTGCTTTTCCATGGGTCCCTCTGAGTTCTGCTGGAAGTCTGCTGCCTTGTTTGGTTTTTTTTTCAGCTATTTTATTCCACTTGACTGTGGAGCTGTCTTCCTCTGCTCCAGGATTTCTTGACAACTTTTATACACTTCTATCAAGCAGTCCAGACGCGGCTTGGAGCTCTAGAAGTCAAACAACAGAGAATCAGGTTCTAGACTGGCTGTAAAAGAACAGGAAAGCTTGTAACTTCCCACTAGTGAGACAGGCAGAGGTAGGAATGCAGAGACAGCCGACAAAGCTAGCAGAAGTGTGTATGTGTAAGGAGTGCAACAGTAAGACACCTGTAGCTCGTGAGCTTTCTCACATCGAGTCAATGGAGACAGGTACATGTTCATTGAGAAATAATCCAGACTCCAGGAGGTGTCTGATGTAAGCTGGTGATATAGGAACGCAGTCATTCCATAAGCCATACCTGCTCTGTGATGACAAACACCAGTCCCTAAAGTTGTCAGGTCAAGACATGCAGCACCATTCTGCAGTTAGCCTGAATCTCTCACCAAATCTGAAAGCCACTCCTTTCTCAGCTCACAGTTAACAGTGACAGCATGGAAGAACATCCACACTTTCCCACCCATGACCCTACTTGTTAGGCCATACTCCCTCTAGAGACTAATGAACAGCAGATTTCCATACACTGGATCTACCATCCTAGAAGACCTCCCCCCTGAAAAATCCACCTTCAGGACAGGGAGTTTAGACATCTGACCCTTGGCCTCTGCTAGTACTGTGAACATAAGGACAATGGAAGGTTAACTGAAAACATCAATTAATTTTACACAAACAGCAAGTGGTGGTCAAAGGATAATAATTTTTCATCAATTCTAAACTGCACTAGATTAAAACCAGCAAGGAGGTGAAAGTTTCACAGTTCCACAGTCCCTATGGTCCCATGACTTCAGAGCTCCCTAAACAGCATTACTGTGTAAAGTCCATCAAATGCCTCCTTGCAAGTGTTTCTTAAGAGAACAAAAGGTCAATTCAGTGCAGAAGGGCCCTGGGCTCAGTGACACGGGAAACTGTATTTTTGAAGGCTGACATAACTTACATGAACCTAATGAGGGTGACACAATACAGCCAAATAATCATTGCTTCTTCAAAACTAAGTAACATACTAACTTGCACATTAAAGTAAGAATTACAGACAGGTACTGACTCGCAAACTACCACAGTTCTGTACCTCCTTTGCTGGTGGAGTCAACTCTAGCAATACTAAGATGTTTCCAGGAAAATAAAACTGTTCAGAGTTGAGATAAAAAAAAAGAAACTATACAGATGCCAGGTAGCCTCTCTGAAGCTGGAAATGAGCATATTTAAAATCAGGTTCCTGAATGCAGCTCTCTAGAATTTATTTGTTGTTGATTTCCAGCAAATCCCTTCTTTCCCTTGTTTATGTGTGAAATATTTAATTTATATTACTCTTAGTAATATAGTCTTTACAATTGTGGGACTGAGTTAGCAGTAAGAATCAATGGAATAGCCTATTTATACCTCTAAGTTTTTAGAAGAAGACTAACTGTATCCAATCATAAACTGTATGTAGATTACAAAATGATAGTCACTAACAGCAGATTAATTAAGGACAGAGAGGGCTATACAGCTCAGTGGTCTAAAAAGTGAGGTGCCTCTGTACTGCTTACCACCACTCATGGTTCAGGGCATTCTTGTGTTAGGCATGAACACACGGAGAGAAATTCCATCCCAAAAATGGGATTATGAACAGTCAGAATAAGTTAGCAAGAGAAGAGAAAGGGGAAACGGGGTAATGGTAACACAAACAAGTTATTATACATTAAGCAAATTGGTCACAGCTTGTCCTGTGATCTTTGTCAATGTATAAGAGAGGGGAAGTCATTCCAATGCCAAGGAGGCTTTATGAACACTTTTGGCACACCGAGCTGAGAGAAAAATCAACTGCAGCTCAGTGCCATAGGCCAATCGGTGGGATGAAGATCGTAGCAAAAAGCACCATACTATTCTGTAACACAAGCCAAACAAAGGCAGCCAAACACAAGCCAAACAATTGCAATTGGTCTTGCAATTATTTGAACACGGCTTTAGAGAAAGTAAAATTAAAATTGCACAGTAAATTATAAAAGAATAAAGGATGGTAACACTGAGCACAGGACTACACAGAAAGCTGTACGAGTCCTCAGTACCCTACATGAGCCAAAGACTTTTAGTTCATGCAAACTCCTGGCTGGGTTCAGATTGACACAACTCCCTGTTCTTTGAATGGAGAGCAAATGAAAAAAACATCCCCAGTACACAGTTCTATGAGGCTTCTAATACCACCCACCCCAACACAGCCCAGCCAGGGAAAGGCAACTGTAATCAGTTATCTGTAGTGGAATAAAGATATGCTTGGACAACTGGTGTGCACACACAGACCACAGATCTGGATTTTCCCACCAGTCAGTCAAACTCACCTGAAAGAGTGGCACGACCTCAGATACTCCCTGAGGATCTTCAGGGTCCTGGAGGAGGATACACAGGTAGTAGATAACTTTTTGCTACAAGACAAACAGACACAATCATTGGAGTTTGAAAAAGCTATCAAACTGCCTGGAGTTAGCACAGAAAGAGGAACTGTTTCAACTCACTGGGCTGAAAGCCAACCATCCCAGGCCACAGTCAAGTCTACCAATTTATATCTATAGCTTTCACACAATAAACAAATAACTTTACCTGTGTTTTTTTTTCTATTAAATTTTTAACCTGAAAAGAACACGCATATGCTAGAAGGGTAAGGTCTGTTCTTCTACAGGAGCTTTGCAGAAAACCCCAGCAATGGGAAAAATCATCATTTGTGTCTTCTACCTCCTCATCTCTGTCCTGACTACATACAGAGTTGGCCATCAGGATTTGTGAGAACAGCATAACGTAAAGAACTAAAATCATTAGCTCAATGTCAGTGGCATTGTCTAAGGGATGGATTCGGCTTTTTGAGGTTTTTCCTTTTGTTTGAGTTCTCCTTTAGAAGTGAGAGAACAGATCAGAAAATAAAGAGGGAAATCTGAAACAAAGCTCCTGATGTCAGTAAAGCTATGGATGGTGCTGTGTTTAATTGCTCTGGTAAACCATGCTCATGAAAACACAATGGATGTGAGTGTGCCTACAGAGACAAGAAGAAAGGCTGTGTATCATTACCATATGGATGGCTTCGTTGATAACCACATCCTTCACCTGACCCATCTCAATGAAGGTTGTGCTCTCTTTTCCTGAAGCGTAGGATGAAGTCACCTGAATACCGAGTGAGCCAATGACCAACAGGGATTCCTGGTCAATTTTGATGAAGTGCAGGTATATGATCAGGCCAATCAGTGAGATGAAGATTGCGGCAGAAAGCACCACACTATTCTGTAACACAAGCCAAGCAAAGGCAGAGCTCTGGTCTTACAATTAATTGAACATAGCTTTAGAGAAAGTAGAATTGCATAGTAAATTAAAACATTAAAGCTACAGTTAAAAAGCAATTTTAAGTGGAGTCAGCCCTTTTATTCACTGGGCTGGCTGACACATGTAATGAGATTTAAATCAGTCTTCACAGTATGGACTGAAAGAATTGGGAATTGAAACTGCAAGAAAATTCTATTCTCTCGTAAATTTAGTGCAGAAATCTCAACTAACACAAGCTAGTTATATGAATGACTGCATATAATACCAATGTCTATAGGGATGATGTCATTGACAAAGAAGTGTTGTGAGAGAACCGAAAGTGGATTCTCAAAGGGGAAGAACCTTCCTCCAGGAAAAACCACTGGCCTGGTGGTTTTCTTATGAACTCCAAGTCTAAACTTGTTCAAACCTCACTCTCTTCCTGCCTTAAACACCAATCTAAAGAACATTTCCACTCCCCTGTTCTTTGTCTCAGGGCAAATGTCTTTTTTGCATGCTCCAATCTCGGGATTGCTGCTACATTTTAATATATAACTGATGAAACTATAGTCACCAGTAAGTCATCTGAAGACTTTGTAATAAATTCTCAAGGTCTGCAACCTACAATCTATTTCTGGGACATGTTTTAGAGAGCTCCAGGCCACATATATATGAATCGAAGTTCTAACTGACACTTTCTGAAGGCCCAGAACTGCACAGCCCTACCACTCAAGCTGGGCCTGGGCCACTATGTGAGCTAAGGAAGCCATGGCTTTGGAAAACATACAGGACTCCAAAAGTTTGTTATCATGGAAAAAAAACCCGTCCTGAACTACAGACACCAAAATCCACACAAAGAGAGAGACACCTTCAGACTTTCTGATCTGGTTCCTAATGAAAAGAAGAATTGCAGTCACTTGCATATAGGCTGCATGAGCATGTCTTCAGCCAAGCAGGAGGAGACTGGGTGGTAATCACTGGCTGAGGTGTATGCTTTTGTAAAATATGAAACTGGAACAGAGATTCTCTTCCAGGAAGAGGAACACAAACCATCTTTTCATATCTGATGCCTGCTAACTGACTCACATTGCAATCTCTGTCTTCATTGCTTGGGAAAGATTACTGAAAAAATGTGCAACAGTTGAAGCACAGGTCAAAGTGACCAACTTCTCTGGTCAAGCTACCGACTTCAGTCTGGAGATAACTGGTCTGGGTCCAGTTTTTGATAATTCCAAAGGTATTAGCTCATATATCAGCAGCTTTTGAAATCTGTACTGCCAACATCTTTCCCTCAGCTGTGAAATGTGATGACATTCACGGTGCAGTGCTCTCTGAGTCACTCTGGAAAATTCCTTTTGAGAACTAACAATCACCTTCTTCAATACATCCTTTATTCCAGATTCCCAGAACTTGTTTGTTCAAATAGCCATTACTTGTTACGTGGACTCACACGCATGCGCCAGGCATCACTCCGCACCCATTCGGACATGTACCCTGTCTGTCAAGAGGCTACAAACCAAGAGAGGCACTCGAGAAGCCCCTAGAGGCTGGCGAGTGGCAGCCCGCGGTCCTCAGGCTGGCAACACCTCTCTCTTTTTCATCACGCAAGCATCACACCAGGCGTTCCCAGGGCGCGGGGGAATGCCCCGGAAACGCGATGACCGCGTTCCCACCTCTCTGGCCGCCCTCCATCTTCCGGGCGCCGCTCGGCGAAGGCTGCGCGGCTCCCCCAGCCCGGCGGGATCTGGGGACACGCGCGGCCGCCGAGGCCCCCGGGTGCCCCTGACCGCCCCGGTGTGCCAGCGGGACGGCGGCTCCGGGGTGCAGCCGGGTCAGCGCTCGGTGCCTGATCCGCGGAGGGGTCCGAGGGCGGCGAGCAGGGGTCGGTACCTCGCTTAGCGCGAAGAGCCCGTAGGCCGCCAGCCAGACGGCGGAGGTGGCGGCGCTGAGCGAGCGGAGCTGCAGGCGGGGCCCGCGCACGGCCAGCTCCCGGCAGGACGCGCTGTGCTGGCGGCGCCGCAGTGCGATGGGCGCCCCACAGGCCGAGCGGAACCGCCGCTCCTCCGCCATGGCGGGAAGGCGGAGCCGCCGCCGTGGCCCCAGAGCGGCGGGCGGGGCCGATCCCGCCGGGCCTGGCCCCGCGGCGTTACCGCGGCCGTGCGGGAGGAGCCTGAGCCGAGGGAAGCCCTGCAGGCCCGGCGCTCTCTCCCCGGCCGCCTCCCGAGCAGCGCCCGCCCCGCCGCGCCCGGCCCCCCTCTGCCTGCAGGGTGGTGGAGGGTTTGTCTCGGTTGGTTGAGCCTCGCTAGGCGTCTTTCCTTAATCCCGATGACATCAGAAGTTTCCGCGCTTTGCACATGTTGATAATTCACTGTCCGCTTCCCTCTGTTTTTTGAATATCAGTTTTAAAGGACGCAGGTTTTAGTGGTGCTTTGTGTGTCTCTTGCCGCGATGAAGAGATGGAGGCTTTCATAGAATCATAGAATGTTAAAGGGTTGGAATGGACCTTAAAGATCATGGAGTTCCAACCCTCCTGCCATGAGCAGGAACACTTTTCACTAGCCCAGGTTGCTCAGGGTCTTTTCTACTCTGGCCTTGGAACATTGCCAGGGATGTGGCTTCCACAACCTCCCCAGGAAACCTGTTCCAGTGTCTCACCACCCCCACAGTAAAAAATTTCTTCCTAATATCTAACCTAAATTTCCCCTTTTGAGATTTGTACCCATTACTCCTTGTCCTATCACTACAGTTCCTGACAGCGTCCCTCTCCAGCTTCCCTATAGGCCTGCTTCAGATACTGGAAAGTTGCTACAAGGTTTCCTCACAACCTTCTCCAGAAGATTCTCTTTCCCCCATTCATCTTTACCATTTGTGACTACGTAAATGTATTTTCTTGTCTGTACCATGCTTAGCTACAAGCTCTTTTGAGTGGTTTTTTTTTGTAATTTTTTTTCAAAGTTTAAAGCAGTGTTTTCTGGTTCCTTGCCAAGTACATAATGAATTGGAGACTTGGCTGAGACTTAATGAGTCTTTGTATTGTGTTCTCTATAATGCATTTCAGTTATTACTTCATGTGACTTACCTGGCAGTGATATAAAGCTACACCTCTGTAACTTCCAAACTGCCATCCTGACTCCCTTGGTCTTTTTATTATTTCCCTTCTCTCACGGTTTTGGAGTGAGTCTTAGCTTTAATTGCAGGTGCCATCTTTCTGTGAGCAATTTTCTTCATTCTCAGTATCTTCAGAGATCTTCGGTAGATACTATATATATAAACCTATTAACTTGTTCTTGTAGGGGCAGCAGAGGAGTCTTTAACAGACATGAGAAACCAAGGGGCATTGAAGAATTACTACCAAGGTCTTTGTTTGGTCTGGAGGAGTGGGTGATGGTTGGCATTAGTGGGGTACTCATGCCGTATGTCCAGGATCTCACTGTGACACAACAGACCAGGTGGAAGGATGGGCTGGAACTCTGAAGAGGAAAGGTGAACTGACCTGGAGGGGGAAAAAATAACAGCAGGCAATTAACTGCAGAAATGAAGGAGAAAATGTTGAAGTTCAAAAGAGGGTGAAAGAAGTTGATGGATGGAGTGAAAGGGGAAAAAAGTAATAAATTGAAAACAGTGTTATAAGTTTTTAGAAGAGGGAAGAAAGATGAGAAAGACAAATAAATAAGCTCTGGTATGACAGCCTCAGAGATGGGGACAGGGAGAAGGGGAAAGAGAAATCAGAGTACACGGTAGAAGAGGTAAAAGCAGTGTGAAGAGCAAGGTCATTGATAGAAGGGAAAAGAAACATGAGCTCCTGGAGGAGTCGTAATTCTAATTCACAATACCGACAACACATGGGGAATTACTGAGATGCAGAGGCAGGGAGACGACTTGGAAATCTTAAGAGGAAAAAGCAAAAGTTTGCTTGGATTTTTTTTGTATCAGTGGCAAGTCCCAGTTTAACCACGTTTGTGCCCTGTCATCTCATGAACACTGTCAGCTTTTCTTTCAAGCGTGTACATAAGACTGCTCATTTGTCAGTGGGAGGCCTGTTGCCTTGTCAAAAAAGGGAAAAACAAGGGCCTTTACTCGTTTTGAAATATTTGTTAAGCATCCTTTGAATATGCCGTGAATAGGAACAGTTGGAGCTTTCAGACTTGAGAATCGTCTCAGGCCACGACCCCCCCGAGACGAGATACTCGAGGCAGGTGCTGGAGGGGTGGCTCTTCACTGTGTTATCAAGGTCATCAGATGAGGAGCGTCACCCCGGTTTTCCTTCAGTAAAGCCAGGGAGCAGCGTTCCCTCACGAATGCTCTCGGGAGTTCTGCGAGGCCGAGATCCCGCTTATCCTCCGAGCCCTCGCGGCGGGTGCCCCCTGCCCCGCTCCCTGCCCGTCCCCCCGCCAGCGCGAGGGGCGCCGCTATCGCACCTGCCCCACCGATGGGGCTGCGAGGGGAGCCAAAGGCACCGCCGCCCCGCGGGGGCCTGGAAGCCCTGCCCGCACCGGCAGCGGGATGAGGCGGCGGGGAGTGGAAAAACCCCGGGAGCAGCAGGAGGAGCAGCAGGAGGAGCAGGACGAGCCCCGTGCGCCGCGGAGGGGGGCGGGACACACCTCCGGGCGCGCGCGCTGCCGTTGGCCGGGCGGCGCGGGGGTGTGGGGGGCGGGGCCGCGGCGCGCGCGGAGCGGGGGGGGCTCGGTGAAAGGAGCGGCGCGCGAGCGGCGCGCGGCAGCATCGCCCGGCACCGGTGGGCAGCGCGCGCCATGTCCCTG